>NC_057812.1:487694899-487939570 GCF_018294505.1 Triticum aestivum | reverse complement strand
CCCCACCCCCACAGCCACCGCCGCGCCGCGCCTAGCCGCCGCCGCCGAACGCCGCCGCCGCCCCCGCGAGCCGCCGCTCCACCGCCGCACCTCGCCTCGCCGGACCTCTCGCTGGAGGTAGTCGCCGGACTCCTCCGCCGGTTTTTTTATTATTGTTTTAAACTGTTCGGTTTTTTTAGAAACCCTAGATCCATTTTTTTGGATTCGCCGGTTTTTCTCGGTTCTTCTAGTTAGCAGAGGTTCGTTCGAACGTTCGTTTTAATGAACGGTTCTTTGCCCGTTAGATACAGCTAATGAACGCTCGTTCGTTAGTCTGTTCGTCAGTTTTCTTTTATCGGATTTATTCCGCGATTTTTCTCTGATCGTGATTTCTGATCTGATCTTAGTTTCTGTTTATCTTTTCGCTCGTTAGTCGGAATCAGGCGATTCAAGCGCCTAGAGTTTCATCTCGAAACCCTCTTTCCGTTTAACCAACTCAAACAAGTTTTCTCTACTTTAAAATTTGACCTAGTTTCAGATTAGTAAACGAAGTTTCTTTCTTTCGCAATTTGAGTTTCGTTGCTCCGTTTGATTTGATTCTTTTTGCGAACCGGAGTTCTTAAATTGAACTTTCTGGTCAACCTCTTTTATTTGAGTTTTGCTTGTGCATCGTTGCTTATTACTTATGTATGCTATTGTTTGCTTGCGATAGAACACCCGGAGTGCGAAGCGTGCTACTACGAGTCCCTAGGTTTCGCAGATCGTCAGCAAGGCAAGTAACACTTTGATCATACCCCTTTATCACCCAGTTTTTATGCATTAGTTCCAATCCTCAAACATTGCATGATTAGGATGTCATTAACTTGTGGGTTGGGAAGTAGTTGATGAGGTAGAACCTATTGCCCTGTTACATTCAAACCCTTGGGAGTTACTCTACGTGTTGCTTATATTACTATGCTATGCTATGCTCGTAGACATGGTTTGGGTTTGAGTGAAATCCATGACAGATGTGAGATTGTTAAATTAATGGTTCAACTTAAGGTGGCAACTTAATCAAACAACTGGGTGGATCGAGGCACCTGGAGTACCTAGTGTTGCCTATATTTTTTGGAAATCCCGGAGTACCCGTGTGATCTTCCTATGGACCGCCACCCAAGCTCAAAGGGAACTGAGATGATTCATGCTAGAAACTTTCGTGTGCAGCCACAAGCTATTATGGGCTCTAGCATAGTTGAGTAAGTTACGTGAAGCTCTTGAAGAGGCAGATCAGCAGGTAGTGGGATATAGGTTTGGTATGGTCTATCCGGAGTAGAGAGTTAATGTTTCTGAAAGACTGTGTCTCAGTCATCCGTTTCTCAAACACCCTGTAGTGCGAGAAATCCAACGGAGGAGATCGATTCTTGCAGGGAAAAGTGCGCAAACCTCTGCAGAGTGTACAATCTAATCATGGTTAGCCGTGTCCCCGGTTATGGACAATTCTTGAGTATCTAGTACATGGGTTATCACATGTATCTCATCATGTTTAATTAATATTGTTGGGTTGTTAATCACTTTAATTGGGATTGAGTTGGAGGAACCTTCTCAATGATGTTTCAACTACCATGATAGTAAAATTAAAATCTATTCCTTTGTTGTAGGGAAAAAATGGCTTTTCACAAAAACTATAAACCATAGAGCTTTCCACCAGCCATATATGCATATAGTGATAGCATTATTTTGTTCTTGCTCTACTGTGTTATGTTGCTAGCATATTCCATGTGCTGACCCGTTTTCGGGCTGCAACGTATTATGTTGCAGACTTTTCAGACGAGGAGTAAGGTTCGTTAGGTCGTTGCCGTGCAGCTCAGCTATGCCGTTGGAGTTGATGGACTCACTTTATCTTCCAAGCATTCCGTTGTTATCGTATTAGATGGACTTAAGCCATATTATTGTAATAAGTTCTCTTTTGAGACATTCGATGTAATAAGTGTGTGATTGCCACTCTGTTATAAATCCTTCGAGTACTGTGTGTGTGTGTCAGCATTACCGATGCAGGGATGACACTGAAGCACAGAGACTTGACCATCTGAGGTCGGGTCGCTACAGTATCATCATGGAAGTGTATTTTTTTGTAGTGAACCCTAAAGAAACCAAAGAAATACAAAGGCAAGTAAAGCATCTCATAGACCATGGACATGTGCACGAAAGTTTGAGTCCTTGTGCTGTTCCGGTCATTCTTGTGCCAAAAAGAGACGGTAGCTTTCACATGTGTTCCGATTGTAGACCTATCAATGCTATCACCGTTCGCTATAGGTATCCCATTCCACGCCTTGACGGTATGCTTGATGAACTTAGTGGTGCCACTATATTTTCCAAAATTGATCTTAAAAGTGGTTACTATCAAATCCGCATACAAGAGGGTGATGAATGGAAAACCGCTTTCAAAACAAAGTTTGGCTTGTATGAGTGGTTAGTCATGCCTATGGGTTTATGAGAAGCACTGGGTACTTTCATGCGTATTACGAATTATGTGTTTCGCCCTTACATTGGTGATTTTGTTGTGGTATACTTCGATGATATCCTTGTTTATAGCAAATCTCTCCAAGATCATGTCACCCATGTTCGAACTGTCTTGCAAACACTTCAAAAAGAGCGTCTATATGCTAACATGGAAAAATGCCTTTTTGGCATTGATGTTGTTTCCTCTAAGGGTGTTCATGTTGAAGACTCTAAGATCAATGCTATTAAAACTTGGCCACAACCAACCAACTTGCATCAAGTGCGTAGCTTCCTTGGTTTAGCCGGTTTCTACCATAGATTTGTGAAGGACTTTAGCACCATTGCTTCACCTTTGCATACTTTGAGCAAGAAAAATGCGCCTTTTGTTTGGGGACCATCCCAAGATACCTCTTTCAATGAGCTTAAGAATTTGCTTACTCATGCTCCCGTCCTTGCTTTACCCAACTTCGACAAACCCTTTGAGATTCATTGATGCTAGTGGTAATGGCATAGGAGGTGTGTTAACGCAAGAGAAGCGCCCCATAGCTTACTTTAGTGAAAAACTTTCCGGAGCGCAACTCAATTAACCCATCTATGACAAAGAGTTATATGCTTTAGTGCGAGTTTTGCATGAATGGGAACACTATCTTCACCCTCATGAATTAATCATTCATACCGATCATGAAATGCTTAAATACCTTAAGGGTTAAACCAAGTTGAACAAGCGTCATGCTAAGTGGAGCGAATTCATTGAGTCTTTACCTTATGTCATCAAGTACATAAAAGGTAAGGAAAATGTTGTGGTGGACGCTCTTCCCACATATGCATGCTTGTTACTCAACTTGAATTGGATGTCATTGGCTTTGAGCACATAAAAAACTTGTATGAGCATGATCCTACCTTTGCTATTCCTTATGCCAAATGTTTGACGCATGCCTCTTGGGAACGCTATTACATCAAAAATGGATATCTTATGAGAGCTAACAAGCTTTGCATCCCCGAGTCTTCTCTCTGTTTGTTGCTTTTGCAGGAATCTCATGGAGGCGGACTAATGGGACATTTCGGATGAGACAAGACTTTCGCTATGCTCTCCAAGAACTATTATTGGCCCAAGATGTTTCGTGACGTCAACCTCTTCACCAACCGATGATCTACATGTCGCAAAGCTAAGTCTAAAGCTCAATCCCATGGCCTTTACATGCCTCTCCCAATTCCATATCAACCATGGGAAGATATTAGCATGGATTTTGTACTTGGATTGCCTAGGACTAGAAATGGAAAGGATTCGGTATTTGTTGTTGTGGACCGATTCTCTAAGATGGCACATTTCATACCATGCAACAAGATAGACGATGCTTCACATGTTGCCAATCTCTTTTGTAGGGAAATATTGCATCTACATGGAGTACCAAAGACAATAGTCTCGGACCGCGACGTCAAGTTCCTAAGCTACTTTTGGAAGACCCTATGCGCCAAGCTCGGAATCAAGCTACTCTTCTCCACGGCGTACCATCCACAAACCGACGGCCAAACAGAGGTGACCAACCGCACACTCTCCGCTCTACTTCACGTGCTCATCAAGAAGAACATCAAGGAGTGGGAGGAGTGTCTACCTATCGCCGAGTTCGCCTACAACCGCGCAAGACACTCAACTACCGGCAAGTCCCCCTTCGAGGGCGTCTACGGATTCAACCCATTGTCACCATTGGACATTATTCCTCTACCACTCCAAGAGCGCATCAATATGGACACAAGTGCATGTGTGAACCATCTCAAGAAGGTGCATGAAGATACAAGGCACACCATCGAGCGCCAAGTACAACGACTTGCGACCAAGCTCAACATCAACAAGCAACCCTTGGTATTCAACATTGGTGATCTTGTGTGGCTACACCTTGGCAAGGACCACTTCCACACCGAACGCAAGTCCAAACTTCTACCACGAGCGGATGGACCCTTCAAGGTGCTTGCACTCTACAACAACAACGCTTATATGATCGACCTCCCTCACGACAAGTACAACGTGGGCGACATCTTCAATGTCAAGGATCTATCGTCCTACCATGGTGATGAAGAATTCGATCAGAGGTCGGATCTTTACCAAGGGAGTGGAGCTGATGCGGAGCATCCGAAGATCATCCCCATGGACCTACCTACGTCTCCCACGACACCACTTGGACCAATGACAAGGGCACGAGCAAAGGCTATCAAAGATAAGGTGAACTCGCTCCTCTCCGAACTACCACTTTCTATACATAAGACATGGCTACTACCTCAAGCGGAAACACTATGCGTGATCAGGCACTTGGAGGAGAGCCACGGAGCAACTACACCCAATGGACAAGACAGCGAGAACACCAACCGTGAAGGACAAGAAGAAGAGCTGCGGAAGAAGCCCCAGCCACCGGACGACCGGTCGGGACCGGACGTCCGGGCCTGAAGCCCCAGCCAAGAGCTACAGCGAGCGGACGTCCGGCCAAGACCGGACGACTGGCCACACCCTCCAGCGAGCGGACGTCCAGCGCCACCGTGCCCGAGCCAAAATTAGCGAAAGCCCGACACCTCCATCACAGAATGGAACCAGCGGAAGTCCGGACGCCGATGAGCCATCGGACGACTAGTCCCCAACGGACGTCCGGTACCTGTCTGCGCACAGGATTCACCCCGAGGCCCATATACCCCCTCACTTCGCCCCATTTGCACTAAGACTATAATTAGACCTTCTATTCCTCCTATTTAGGGTTAGCAAAGTAGTAGCTCATCTAGAGATAGAGATTTGCTCATCCACATCGGATCTACTCCTTGAGAGAGACCGCGGCCCCTCTTCGGAGAAGATCCCTTTGGATTCAAGACCTCCTCGCGGAGAAGACCATCAAGACCTCCTTTGGAGAAGAACCGGTTACCGTGTATCGTCCTTTGTTGATCGTGGATCTTGTACCTCCTCTCGTGTTTCGAGGATCTATCACATGTGTGATCAATCTTGTTGGTTTTAGTGTTTCTCTCGTGTTTACCCTCATGATTCCCCTCGTGTTCTTCGTGTCCATCAAGGGATCCTCTCCTTTCATGAAAGATCAACCATCTAGGGTTCCACCCTACATCATCTTGGTATCAGAGCCACGTTGATCACGATTTCGGAGCCTCCCCGTTGTGTTTCTAGCCTTGTTTTTGTTGATTTTCCCTAATTCAAAAATTCCCCACAAAAATAGCCCCAAATTTTTTTGTCTTCTAGTTACGCTTTGTGTGTGTGATGGAACTGCATAGCAGGAGCAAAATTTCATCATAATACTTGTACCAGCAACTAGAATTGTATGTCAAAAAAATGATGTGAAGTCCTCACTGTCAGATGCCTTATGTGTTTTTGAATTGCAGTACTGCCTGGAGGAGGTTCTCCCAGTGAAGAAAGATGCATAACAAGTGAATCTCACTACGCTCACCAATGTCCTACAAGTGTGATACATCTCCAACGTATCTACTTTTCCAAACACTTTTGCCCTTGTTTTGGACTCTAACTTGCATGATTTGAATGGAACTAACCCGGACTGACGTTGTTTTCAGCAAAATTACCATGGTGTTATTTATGTGCAGGAGCAAATGTTCTCGGAATGACCCGAAACTTCACAGAGCCACTTTTCAGAAGATAAGAAAAATACCTGCCAAAGATGAAGGCCAGGGGGCCCACCGTCTTTCCATGAGGGTGGAGGGCGCGCCTGCCCCCCTAGGGCGCGCCCCCTACCTCGTGGGCCCCCTGTTGCCTCTCCAACTCCAACTCCACCTCCATATATTGAGTTTCGGGGAGAACAAAATCAGAGAGAAGAAATCATCGCGTTTTACGATACGTAGATGCCGCCAAGCCCTAAAACCTCTCGGGAGGGCTGATCTGGAGTCCGTTCGGGGCTCCGGAGAGGGGAATCCGTCGCCATCGTCATCATCAACCATCCTCCATCACCAATTTCATGATGCTCACCGCCGTGAGTGAGTAATTCCATCGTAGGCTCGTTGGACGGTGATGGGTTGGGTGGGATCTATCATGTAATCGAGTTAGTTTTGTTAGGTTTTGATCCCCAGTGTCCACTATATTCTGAGATTGATGTTGCTATGACTTTGCTATGCTTAATGCTTGTCACTAGGGTCCGAGTGCCATGATTTCAGATCTGAAACTATTATGTTTTCATCAATATATGAGTGTTCTTGATCCTATCCACTACAACAAAATAGGCATGTAGAGGCGCTCAATGTAGGTGCTAGAGGCGCAATAAATCATCTCTAGCGGATTTTAGAGTCGCTCATTAAAGCGTCCTTGGAGCATCTCTGTCGGTGTACTAGAATAGGGGTACCCTAGTATCCTGAACTTGTGCACTGGCAGTCGCAGCATCCCGTGGCAAGGCTTGCCAGGTGACCACCAAGGTCCTCCGTGGTTCCTTTGGAGCCATTCAAGAACAAAGTATCCAAGCCAAGGAGACAAGACCCCGGCAAGAGGAGCTTGCCGGGAAGGCCAACAAAGGCATCTCAAGACCCCGGCAAGAGGAGCTTGCCGGGAAGGCCAACCAAGGCACCTTAAGGAACTTGCCGCGACGTGCCACGCGTCCCGGCAAGGCCCGATGAGCGACAAGCTCCCGGACGCGTCAAGACAACAACCGCGGCAAGGCGCTTGCCGCGGCAAGCTACCACTCTGTGCCCGCGCTCCAGCACATCCATCAACGTGTCGCTCTGGGACCCTTCCAGGCGTACGTGGAGGGAGGCTGTGCAGCCAGGGGTGCGCGGTGGCAAGCGGCGCTGACAAGATTGCCATCATGGCAAGCGGTGGCGTCCCTGACGGTCCCTTTTGCACTATTTAGACGACGCAGACGGGCATTTAATGCCCTTGTCCCCGGCCGTCAGGGTTAGGTATGATACACTATAGTAGGTGGCTGTACCTATCGCAGCACCTTTCCATTTTTACCCTTGTCTACGTTGCCACCTGTCGGTGACCCCTTGAGCATATAAAAGGAGGCCCGTGCGCAACGTAGAGGGGGGTGAGTTGGCTGGTTAGAAGAAATAGAACACTCACGCTCGGTCTCGTTAGCTGCTGGAGTGTACTGTAGCACTCCGCGCTCCCGAGCAAGAACTCAATACAAACCACAAAGCAGGAGTAGGGTTTTACACATCCATGCGGCTCGAACCTGGGTAAACTGCTCGTGTGCTTTGCCTCGATCCGCTCTTCGTGCGACCTCCGCCCCTGCCGAACCGAAAGGGACTCGGTCCGCGGGTCCCATAGGTGCTCGTGGATCAGAACCCCGGCATCTTTGGCGCGCCAGGTAGGGGGCGTCGAGGTTGTGTGAACTAGATCCGGCGTTCACGCGCGCTAGATCTTCATCATCTTCATCGACATGCCGCCAAAGAAGAAGGCTTCGGAGGCGGCTGCTCCGTCCGCGCCGAACCCACCGCCGCCGGAGCAAACGGCTGATGGGGCAGACGCCGGCGGAAGAACGGGCGTCGACGAGGGAGCTCACGGTGCTGCCAGGTCCAAGGACAAGGCTGCGCTGCCCATCGGCGGCGTAGAACGGCTCCCACAATGACCGGGCGCACTCCAAGACCTCGGCGTCCGTGCATGCACCGCGCCCATCTCAGGAGGCGCGGGACCGGCAACGTCATGGTGCTCTCAGTACCATGCGTCTGCTGGACCAAGATCGAGCTGGTGGGTCTCGGAGCGCTCAAGACCAGCATGCACGCCAACATGCTGGCACGAGCGAGGCACGGTCGCCTGGACGGGACACTGCTCCTTCTAACATAGTTAGGAGTCCGAGCATATCCCGCTCCTCGCACCGTTCGCCATCGCCACCCGCCACTCCAACAGAAGCTTTGGCGCGAGCTCAACTGCTCCTAGACTACCCTCCTACGGCAGACAAGATCGACGACTGGAGGGCCACCATTCAGAGTCTCATCGGCTTCGCCAACGGCGACACTCAATGGCAGCCGAGCACGTCGCAGCCGCGGCAAGTCAGCCAGGCACGAGCCGGTGGCGACAAGACCGGTGGGGGTGCAACCACTGTGCACTCTCCGCCCCGAAGGCCAAGATCGCCGACTCGCCGGATCCACCTCGACAGCGACTCCACCGCGTCATCGGATCCACGAGCTCGTCGCGATCAGCGCCAAGTTCTTCACGAACGACAGCAAGAAGACGCTCGTACTCGCATCGAGCGCCGAAGAGAAGCGCGACGTCAGTCGGACCAGCGCGCTGGGCCCTCTGTCGACATGCATGCGCCAGGGGAACCAGGCGGCTTGCCGTACGCGGTAGGTTGTCCTGTGTTTACTCGTGAGCTGCGGCAAGTCCAGTGGCCTAGCATGAAGAATTTCAAGCCAGACGTACTAGAGAAGTACGACGGCAAGTCGCATCCGTCGGAGTTCCTCAGCATCTACACCATCGCGGTACAGGCTGCCGGGGGGCGGGACGACAAGATCCTTGCCAACTACTTCCCGCTGGTGCTCAAGCCCAACGTCAGGTCCTGGCTCATGCACTTGCCGGACAACTCCATATCCTGCTGGGCAGACTTATGCCATCAGTTTGTCGGCGCCTTTACAGGCGGCCACAAACCTCATGGCCAAGAGAGTGACCTTCATCTGCTCGCCCAGAAGGAAGGAGAGCCCCTGCGCAAGTACATTCAGAGGTTCAGCCGTGTACAGCACAACATCCCAGATGTCCACCCTGCCGCGGTCATCAGCGCGTTCCATCAGAACGTGCATAACTGCAGGATGCGGGAGGAGATGGCGATGTGCAAGATCAGAGATGTCAGTGAGCTGTATGCCCTGGCCGACAAGTGTGCACGTGCTGAGGAAGGGAGGAAACTCCCCGGAGAGAATACAGGAGCAGAAGGATCTGACAGCGAGGATGCTGCCCCGGCAAAGAAAAACCGACGGCGGAACAACAGTAAGAAGAAAGGCAAAGATGTGCTAGTCGTTGACCAGTCCGGCAACGAAGGTGGCGCCAAGAAAGCCAAAGCTGGTAGCTCCGGCAAGGAGATTGCCGCATGCACCAACTGCCAGTCTGTGGTGATTACCGACAAGCAGGACAGCACCGACAAGCAGTACTGCAAGATCCACCGCACCAAGGGCCATGACCTCCAGAACTGCAAGAAGGTCGAGCAGCTTGTCCAGCAACAAAAGGCTGAGTACGAGCGACGCGACAAGGAGAGGGCCCAAGGAGGCGCTGGAGAATCCGGCAAGAAGCGCGCTAGCCGGGGAGGACGCCGCGGCAAGGCCAAGCAGCGGCAAGGAGACAGACCTCCCCGTGGTCGCGACAAGGATGAAGATGACGACGACGACGAAGACATGGATGATGTCGAGACCAGTGAGCAGGAGTTCCAGAAAGCCACAGAGGTCTTGTGCGTTGACGGCGGTGCTTCTCTGCATACTTCACACCGCCAACTAAAGCAGTGGGTGCGGGAAGTCAATGCGGCGGAACCACCTGTCGAGTCGCGCAAGCTTCTGAAATGGTCCAGCACGCCTATCATCTTTGATATTGAGGACCACCCTGATCGCACAACTGCGATCGGGTGCTTGCCGATGTTGGTTTCACCAACTATCCGCAACCTCAAAGTCACTAAGATGCTAGTTGACGGTGGGGCCGGCTTGAACTTGATCTCCTCCGCTGTACTCCAGAAACTCCAGATCCCTGACAGCGAGCTTGAAGAGACCGGCACATTCCAAGGAATCAACCCGGGAAGGAGCAAGCCGAAGGGGAAGGTCACGTTGCCAGTGACATTTGGCAGCGAGTTGAACTTTAGGACTGAGAGGGTCACTTTTGACGTTGCCGATTTTCCATTGCCTTACAATGGGATACTTGGCCGTCCAGCACTCGCCAAGTTCATGGCAGCCTCTCACTATGCATACAATATGCTAAAGATGCCAGGCCCGATAAGCGTCATCTCTGTCCCTGGCGACAAGAAAGATGCTCTTATCTGCACCGACAAGATCTACCGGGAAGCGGCAGCCGCAACAGATCACAAATCACTTGTCGTTGAAGCTCCTGGGGGGAAGAAGAAGACCAAGTCCGGCAAAAGCTCTGATGCCCACTCCGGCAAACGTACCTCTTCGGAGTGTTGTGCTGCCGTCGAGGATGCACCATCGAGCTCCACCGGCAAGTGTAAGAAGACAATGGCAGCTCCGCCAGAAACCAAGAAGGTGTCCGCCAAGGAGGACGGCACTGGTGGTACCTTCACCATCGGTGCCACTCTCAACCCTAAATAGGAAAGCGCGCTCATTGCTTTCCTGCGGGCGAACGTCGACGTGTTTGCGTGGCAACCGTCTAACATCCCTGGTGTTCCCAGGAAAGTAATTGAGCACCATCTTGCCGTTTGTCCTCATGCGCGGCCCGTCAAGCAGAAGGTCAGGAAGCAAGCAGTGGAGCGCCAAGAATTCATCGCAGAAGAAATCAAGAAGTTGGAAGCAGCAGGCCTTGTTAGAGGAGTGCTCCATCCTACGTGGTTGGCCAATCCTGTAGTCGTGCGCAAGGCGAACGGGAAATGGAGACTTTGTATCGACTTTACCGATGTTGACAAAGCTTGTCCCAAAGACCCATTTCCTTTGCCGCGCATTGACCAGATTGTTGACTCCACGGCCGGATGTGATTTGCTTTCGTTTCTTGACGCATACTCAGGATACCATCAGATCTTCATGGCAGAAGAGGATGAGGAGAAGACCGCATTCATCACTCCATGTGGCACGTACTGTTTCATACGGATGCCTTTTGGTTTGAAAAATGCTGGTTCAACATTTGCAAGAGTAGTCCATGTCACTCTTGAGCCACAAGTACACAGAAATGTGGAAGCCTACATGGATGACATAGTGGTCAAGAGCAAGGACAAGGCAACTCTGATTCAAGATTTAGGCGAGACCTTTGCAAATCTGCGCAAGATCAACCTTAAACTCAACCCCGAGAAGTGTGTGTTTGGAGTCCCCTCCAGCAAGCTTCTCGGGTTCTTCGTGTCTCAGCGGGGAATTGAAGCCAATCCCGACAAGATCAAGGCCATTGAGCAGATTGAAGCACCCAAGCGCGTCAAGGATGTACGAAGACTTGCCGGTTGCTTGGCTGCTCCCAGCAGGTTTATTTCTAGGTCTGCAGAGCGCGCCCTACCGTTTTTCAAAATATTGAAAAAGGCAGGTCCAATGAAATGGACTCCGAAAGCGGAGGCTGCGCTGCAAGACTTGAAGAGATACCTGTCCTCCACTCCAATACTTGTCGCACCTAAGCCACAAGAGAAGTTGCTGCTGTATATAGCGGCAACCAATCAAGTGGTTAGTGCTGCGTTGGTAGCGGAGAGGGGGGCAGATGACGAGCCAGCAACCACGGCAGACGCATCCAGCGACAAGCAGGGGGCTTCCCCGGCAAGCCTTGGTCCCGACAAGGATGGATCTGCGCAGACGCGCGAGGAGATACAGAAGAGAATGGTGCAGCGCCCAGTTTACTTTGTCAGTTCCCTTCTGCAGGGGGCTAGGTCAAGGTACTCTGGTGTGCAGAAATTGCTTTTCGGCCTTCTCATGGCCTCGAGAAAGCTGCGCCATTACTTCCAAGCACATGAAATCACAGTTGTCACTCGCTTTCCGCTGAAGAGGATACTACAGAATCCAGAAGCGACAGGCAGGATTGTTGAGTGGGCACTGGAACTGTCAAGCTTTAGCCTCAAGTTTGAGAGTACTTCAACTATCCAAAGCAGAGCATTGGCAGAATTCATAGCAGAATGGACGCCAACACTAGACGAAGAAATTCCAGAAACGAGCATCCCCGTCGAGGAAGCAAGCAAAGAGTGGCTGATGTACTTTGATGGTGCCTTTTCGCTGCAAGGCGCCGGCGCTGGCGTGCTGCTTATCGCACCCACCGGAGAGCACCTCAAGTACGTAGTCCAGATGCACTTCCCCAAGGAGCAAGCGACAAACAATACTACAGAGTATGAAAGCTTGCTTGCCGGTCTCAGGATAGCGGCAGACCTTGGGATCAAGAAGCTCATTGTCAGGGGTGACTCGCAGCTTGTCGTCCGCCAAGTGAACAAGAGCTATCAGAGTCCGTTGATGGAAGCCTACGTCGACGAAGTGAGAAAGCTAGAAGAGCACTTTGACGGCCTACAGATGGAGCATGTTCGAAGAGCTCAGAACACCATTGCCGATGGCCTGTCAAAGTGCGCCGCACTTAACTTACTTGTGGAACCAGGGATCTTTGTGCTTAAGCTGACTCAACCGTCTGTAACGACATCAACTGGATAGAGCAACAAGAGGAAGTTGATTTCTGGTGACTATTTGCTGGCAGAGCTTCCCGAAGCCGCCGCCAAGAAGGTCCCCAAGATCAACGCCGAGAGCGCTGAGGAGCAGTCTGCTCCGGCAAGCCCCAGGGTTTGTTCCATTGAAGCAGAAGCTCCCGGAAAGTTTTGCTCCGGCAAGCTTGCCGGGAAACATCAAGCTCCGGCAGAGCCACAGATTCTCGCCATAGAAGCGGATGTTCCCGCAGCCGCAGATTTGCCTTTAGTCCTTGTTGTCGAGCCACAAGCTCCAGCATGGGCACAACGGATTGTCTATTTCCTTCAGACAGGAGAACTTCCCGAAGAACAAGAAGAAGCGGAAAGAGTAGCCCGGCAGTCAAGTATGTACCAGTTTGTCGACAAGACACTGTACAGAAGAAGACTCAACGGTGTGAAATTGAAGTGTATTCACCGGGAAGACGGACAAAAGCTGTTGGCAGAGATACATGGAGGCATATGTGGTCACCACATTGGCACAAGGGCACTTGCCGACAAAGCATTCCGGCAAGGTTTCTTTTGGCCGACAGCCCTCCAGGATGCAACTGCACAAGTAACCAAGTGTGAAGCGTGCCAGTTCCATTCCAAGCAGATACACCAACCAGCTCAAGCTCTCCAGACGATCCCTTTATCCTGGCCATTTTCGGTCTGGGGGCTCGACATCCTCGGCCCCTTTCCCCGAGCAGTCGGGGGCTTTGAGTACTTGTACGTTGCAATCGACAAGTTCACAAAGTGGCCGGAAGTGGAACCAGTGAGGAAGGTGACAGCACAGTCAGCAGTCAAGTTCTTCAGGTCGATTGTTTGCCGCTTCGGGATCCCTAACAGGATAATCACCGACAACGGTACGCAATTTACGAGCCGCACCTTCATGCAGTATGTCCAAGATCTTGGCGCCAAGGTCTGCTTCGCTTCTGTTGCTCACCCAAGAAGCAACGGTCAAGCGGAGAGAGCAAATGCTGAAGTGCTGCACGGGCTCAAGACCAGAACTTTCGATAGGCTGCACAAGTGCGGAAGAAACTGGATCGAGGAGCTGCCGGTGGTTCTTTGGTCGATCAGGACGACGCCAAATCGAGCCACTGGCCAGACACCTTTCGCTCTATTCTATGGAGCAAAGGCAGGAACTCGTATACGGGTCACCTCGAGTGCTCGCTTATGATGAGCTTGAGCAAGAGCAGCTGCGACAAGATGATGCGCTGCTCCTTGAGGAATACCGTCTTCAGGCTGCTGTACGAGTTGCTCGCTACCAGCAAGCTTTGCGCCGCTACCACAGCCGCAAAGTTAACGCCAGAAATCTCGAGGAAGGTGACCTTGTTCTTCGGCGCGTTCAGTCCGCCAAGAATTCCAACAAGTTGACGCCGAAGTGGGAACGCCCTTACCGGGTGAAACGAGTCACTAGGCCTGGTGTTGTCCGCCTTGAGACCGAAGATTGCATTCCGGTGAGCAATTCCTGGAACATTGAGCATCTTCGTAAGTTTTACCCGTAAGGCGCGGTTGCCGGAACCTGTTCCAGCAACCACCTTTTGTACAAGTCTTGCCGCTGTTGCATGTAATCCTTTGTACAAAGCTGGGCGCAGACCCCGTGCATAAGTAAAGCTCATGTGCTCCGCACATCTTGTCGATTTCATGCTTTCTATTTTTTGCATATGTGATCTGACACTTTGTGCAGCACCTACTCCCCAGTAAGCAATAACGAGCCTTAAGGCTCCATATCTTTATTTTCTCTTCTTTCTTTTTTCTCAAGGAAAGGAAGGTTCCCTTGCCCAAAAGTTTGCCGGGGGGGGAGGAGAAGATAATGGTATGGACCAGGCGTCATTCAAGAAAGTTTCGCCTTACCGGGAAGCAAACAACAGAAAAGCTAAGTTGCCAAAGTTTGAGCAATCAGATTTTAAAATTTTTTAAGTTATCTCCCTTGAACGACTGCACTTTGTATGGAAAACCTATGCGCGGAGGAACCAACTCGTAGCTAGTTGCGCCCTTACTTTGTTTCGAGTCCGCTCAACAACTTAAGTGAGCTGCAACTAGTTGCGACAAGGTTTCTTGTCGGTAGCGGCACCGCTAGCAGGCTGCTGACGTCCCGCACTCAGTGCTCGCAGCTCAGGTGCCTGCACCGGCAAGTTCCCTAAAAGCGTAGGGCAAAAACATACAAAGGGAGGAATCAAGTAAAGGGAATAACATTGCAATCATTGCCCGAAATAGAGTCATATTACAAAGATAGCTTATGGCGGCTCTAACAGATTGTTTTCATAACATGACAAACAGCGACAAGAAAAGAAGAAGCGGGCGGCCTAGTCTACGCGATCGCCCTCGATCCTCTTGATCCCGCTCACCTTGTCCACAGTGGGTGCGACAAGGGTCTTGAGCGCCTCCAGATCAGCATCCAGCGGCAGGGTCTTGAGGACGTTGGTGAGGTTGAGGCCCGGATTGCGGAAGGCCACCTTCACCAACACTTTCTGAAGAGCTCCCGCGCAGATCTTGCGCGACTCGTCGGCCAGCTGCTTTGGGATCCTCTCCCGGAGTCGCTGGAGGGCCGTCGCCACGCCTTTGAAGAACAAGACAAGCTTGGCGCTGGGTTGGAGGTTCTCGTCGGAGGGATACCCGAGATCCTCCACCCCCAGCTGCGCCAGCTCCCTGTCGATATCTACGGTAGCACTCACAAGACTCTTCGTCCAGTGCTCCACAGTCTCCCTGAAAGCATTCTGGGTGGCGGCAGCACTCTCCAGCAGCGCCTTGTCGGCCCTGATCTCCTGTTTCAAGGCCGCTTCTTGCTCCTTGGCGCCGTCCAGCGTCTTGGTCAAAGTGGTCAGCTTCAACTCAAGATCCATGTTGGAGACCTTGGCGGCACTGAGCTCTTTGCCCTTCTCGGCGAGATCGGCCTCCAGCTGCGCCACCTTCATCTCCAGCTCCTTCTTGGCGGCCTCGGCGGCTGCGGCAGCATCTTCCGCTTGCTTGAGGGCTCCGCCAAATTTTTCCTCGCGCGCGGCAAGCTCCTCCTCGTGGGCGTCAAGATTGACCTTCCGCTGCGCCAGCTCGCCTTCCTGTGCAGACAGCTTCTCAGCGGCAAGCCGCTGTTGCTTTCTGATTTTAGCCTTCTCGAGGAGGAAGGCCTTCTGCGCTTCGGCAAGTTGCTCCCGCTCCTCTGCCAAGGACCGGAGAGCTTCCTGGTGGAGACCCCGGAGCTCCTCCGCGCGCTTCTCGATGTCCGCTCCCGCCTTCGCGACAAGTGCCTCGCGGGATTCCAGCTTGGCTTGCCGCGCGCGGTAGAGCGACAACAACTTCCGCAACAGCCGCTCCTCCTCAGGCTCGTTGCTGCTGCTGCTTGGCGCGTCAACCAGCGTCAGCCCAGCGGAGGCGAGCACCTCCCCGTCGAAGATCTATCCCTCGACCGGCGCCCTGGAGCTTGACGCCCAGGGGAGGTTGATGAAGACGTCATCGCCGGCCTTCAAGTAGACGCCGGGCTGGGGCTCTTCGGAGCCTGGCGCTGCGGCAGCGGCAGACGGGTCGGCGGTCGGCGCAGCGCCTGGCGCTCCTGTGGCCTCAGGGTCGTCAGTGCGATCGCCGGACCCCTCGCCAGTTGCCGCGGTGGCAGCCTTGGCGGCCTCTGCGCCGGCGGGATCGTCAACACCGGCTGCTTCGTCGGTGGCAACCTCGGTCTCCATCGGCTCCGTAGCAGATGGGTCTGACAGCCGGAAAAGGGAGAAGAGTCAAGCAAAATCCAATAAAAACCCAAGAAGAAGAACCCAAGGGAAATCTTGCAGCGAAAGGATTACCTGTCCCGGGTTCTGCAGTCGTGGTCTCCGCCGTCGGGGGGCCGCTGGTGCTGTCCCTTGCCGGAGAACTCTCCCTTGCCGGAGACTTCTCCCTTGCCGGGGGACTCTCCCTTGGCTCCTGGTGGGGCTGCTCTGCTCCTACACAAACCAACAAACAGATATCGGCAAAGACAGAGTATCCATGCGCACCTCACAGCGGAAAGCAAATCATATACTTACGCTGGGGGCTGCTCTGGAGGAAAGTTGCCGAGTCCGGCAAGGTTGTCTCGGGCACACCCCCTGCTGTCGCAGTGGGCTCGTCCTCGATGACGATCACCGGGACCTTGGCTCTCTTCGCTGCTCTCTGGGCCAGAGTCCTAAAAAGGAATAAGTTCAGAGTAAAGCAAATGAGATACAAGACAAGACAGCAAGGATTGAAGAACTACAAGTACAACAAGAGAATCTTACTCTTCTTCTTCTTCCTCGTCGGAGCTGAACGCGGAGAAGTTGAAGTCCGGGTCACGCCCGGCGCGGGAAGACGGAGGAGTAGTTTCCCTTGGCCGCTTGGCGGGAACGGTGGCGGTGGTCTGAGGCGACCCTGCTCCGGCTGCCGTCGCGGCGTGAGAAACGGTAGGAGCAGAAGCGGTGGTCCGGCTAGACCCCGCTCCAGTTGCCGTCGCAGCATGAGGCGCTCCCGCGGCAACGGTGTTTGCCGCGGTGGAGCGCGTCACGCGACACGGCGACTGTTGGCCCGCCTGCCGCTCCGCTACTTCGTCGGCCTTGCGGAGACGCCTTCTTGGTGGGGATGGAGGCTCTGCTTGCGGCGAGCTGCCCGAAGATGAAGATGAAGAGGAGTTAATCTCCAGCGAGCCGCTCGCATCCTCGGCGGGCTCGCTCGACTCGACGCCATGCCTGGCAAGCCCTTTCCGCCCGGCAAGCTCTTTCTCCCCGGCGGGCTCCCCTCGCTCGGCATGGCTTGCCGCCTCTGCTGCATCTGCCTCCTCCACGGTGAATCCTAATTCGCCCGCGGCTGCGGCTGCCGCCGCCTCTTCCAGCCTAGTGGCGATGCGTGTCATCTCCGCATCGGTGGTGTCGTGGGTGAGGCTGTCCTTCTCGTCGGGGCGGATCGGCACTTCTACCAAGCCATCGAAGAACTGCTGCACGGCATCGTCTGCAGGCCCTTGCCAAGTTGGCACAATTCCATGCGAGTCGCACAGTGGCATCATTGCACGGATGCGGTCAAGCGAGGAGTTGTTGCACAGCGGAACGACGCCCCCCGGCAACCTGAACACTTCGGGATGTTGGGGGTCATACTTGAACAGCTCCTGCAGCATCGCGTTGAGCTCCAGAACAGTGAAGTTGAAGTTGAGGCCCGGCCGCAACCTCATGATATCCGCCGCATTCTTGAACTCCCAGGCGGGTCTCCCTCGTTCCTGCAGGGGGGCGATGCGGCGGCGAAGAAAATCTGCGCCAACAGCACCCACAGTGAGCCCGGCAAGCTTGAGGCGCAGGATCCGGGTGACAGCAATCTTCAGCCTGTCGTCTTCCGGGGCCACGTCACTCCAGCCGCTGCCGCGTGCTACTGGGGCTTGGCGCCGGGTGGTGAATGGCTGCGGGTTCTCCTCGTCAATCCGGCACCAGTCTGCTCTCCACTCCTCCCACTTGCCGCGGAATTCTCCCTCCAAATAAGTTTCCTTCTTGCCGGCCCTCGAGATCCAGGCGATTCCGCCGGATAAAGGCTCTCCCCTCTCTACTCAGGGTATAAAGAAGTGGCGGAAAAGGGCTACATTGGGATGGACTCCGACAAAGTTTTCGCAGAGATGTGCGAAAACTGCCATGGTCAGAACGGCGTTGGGGTGAAATCAAGGAGGTGGAACCCGTAGGTGTTCATGATATCGCAGAAGAATTCAGAGAAAGGCGGGCAGAGCCCGCAGTAGAAGAACAAGGCGAAGAATGGATATCCATTTGGAGCCGTTTTCCAAGCGGCGGCTGGAAGTACCTTCGTGCACGGGTGCGCTCGCGTCTCCGTCGACCAGAAGAGGTAGTAGTTCTCCCTCAGCTCCCTCGCGGCGAGCTTGGGGGGGAAGACTGCCCGCTCCTTTCGCAGCGCCGCAAGCCGCTGCGCCTCGGTCGACTTCACGACCTTCCCCTTGTCGGCTTTCGGAGCCATGGCGGAAGTGGTGGAGGAGGCCGACGGCGTTGGTGGCACTGGTGGCGATGGGGGCGGGGCGCTGCTCTCTTTCGGCTTTGGGAAGATGAGGGAGCGGCGGAGATTTCCGGGATTGAAGCTGCAACCGGCGAATGGGCGAACTGCCCCTGTTTCATCTGCTTATAAAGAGGGAGGGGACGGACGTTCCGCATTTCCAAATAAAGAAACCACCCACGATCTCTCCCACGACGCCGCATTCAACACGTGCCGTTCGGGGAGGGCATGGTGGATACGGGGAGAGATACGGCGTAACCTAGGCCGCGCATGCCCGTGCCCTGTTGTGGGCCTGGCCCAACAGCGCTCGGTACCGTGTATGGCCCAGGCCCGGGGGCTCCTGTCGGTGTACTAGAATAGGGGTACCCTAGTATCCCGAACTTGTGCACGGGCAGTCGCAGCATCCCGCGGCAAGGCTTGCCAGGTGACCGCCAAGGTCCTCCGTGGTTCCTTTGGAGCCATTCAAGAACAAAGTATCCAAGCCAAGGAGACAAGACCCCGGCAAGAGGAGCTTGCCGGGAAGGCCAACAAAGGCATCTCAAGACCCCGGTAAGAGGAGCTTGCCGGGAAGTCCAACCAAGGCACCTCAAGGAACTTGCCGCGACGCGCCATGCGTCCCGGCAAGGCCCGATGAGCGACAAGCTCCCGGACACGACAAGACAACGACCGCGGCAAGGCGCTTGCCGCGGCAAGCTACCACTCTGTGCCCGCGCTCCAGCACATCCATCAACGTGTCGCTCTGGGACCCTTCCAGGCGTACGTGGCGGGAGGCTGTGCAGCCAGGGGTGCGCAGTGGCAAGCGGCGCTGACAAGATTGCCATCGTGGCAAGTGGTGGTGTCCCTGACAGTCCCTTTTGCACTATTTAGACGACGCAGACGGGCATTTAATGCCCTTGTCCCCGGCCGTCAGGGTTAGGTATGATACACTGTAGTAGGTGGCTGTACCTACCGCAGCACCTTTCCATTTTTACCCTTGTCTACGTTGCCACCTGTCGGTGACCCCTTGAGCATATAAAAGGAGGCCCATGCGCAACGTAGAGGGGGGTGAGTTGGCTGGTTAGAAGAAAGAGAACACTCACGCTCGGTCTCGTTAGCTGCTGGAGTGTACTGTAGCACTCCGCGCTCCCGAGCAAGAACTCAATACAAACCACAAAGCAGGAGTAGGGTTTTACGCATCCGTGCGGCCCAAACCTGGGTAAACTGCTCGTGTGCTTCGCCTCGATCCACTCTTCGTGCGACCTCCGCCCCTGCCGAACCGAAAGGGACTCGGTCCGCCGGTCCCATAGGTGCTCGTGGATCAGAACCCCGGCAGTCTCCCCACGCACCGTCTCAAATACCACTGAGACGCATAGGGAGCGTGTCTACAGGAAAATGAGACGTTTTAAGACCGTCCTTACAAAGCGTGTCTACATGGATGAGACGTTTTAAGAGCGTCCTCCTGCCCTTAGAGACGCATTGCTAAATTTATGCTAGATGCAACTGCATATATTCTCTTTCGTTGTATAATTTCTTAATTAAGTTGCACTTAATAAAATTACTTTCTTATATTAAACAGTTTGACTCCCATTTACATATCAGAAAATATTCAAAAAATGTATGGTATCACGCAAAATAATAGCATTGTATTAATTAGAGCAGTAGTATTTTACAAACTCAATTGTACACATCATCAATAAAAAAATTACGTATTTCACAAACTAGCTGAAATATATCTACTCCCTCCGTTTCTGAAGATAAGTCTTTTTTACAGATTTTAATTGGGACTACATACTAATGTATATAGATGTACTTTAGAGCATAGATTCACTGATTTTGCTTCGTGTATAGTTCACATCGAAATCTCTAAAAGGACTTATATTTAGGAACAGAGGGAGTATATGATTTCTAGTTTGTACATGCTGATAGTGGAATAATAGCTCCTTGCTTTCTCTACTTCTGTAGTTTATCCTTGTGGTGGCTACCTTTAGAATTCGCACGTACAAGTTTTCTGCAAAGAAAGCAAAATGAGATTTGAAAAAAAAATCATTGGAACTTCTACCAGCGAGTTCTCCTTTGCTGAACATACAACCATAAGAATAGAGAATGGTATTTATGTACCACACCGAGTAAACATGCCCTCCAGAAGTTTAGTCTAGTCTGGTTGATGTCATGTTACCATACGAAGTATAGATACGTATACTGTAAAAGGAGGAAACATCATGTTGTTGTTGATGGATATACCTTACAAAAAATATGTAAAGAAATAACATCAGGTTAACATACGGGGACTGAACTTTCATGGTTGCGACACTAATAATCTCCACATAAGACTATAAGACGACATTTACCATAAAAAACTGAATTCTCATGCTAGTTCACATTAATACTCTTCAGTCGAACACAAAAGCGAGCATGATGCCATTTTGCTGCTTCAGACATAGTGCAACGCATCTAATCCAGATGTTTCACATAATCACATATGATTAGATTTTACCAAAAATGATAATATATCCATCCACGGTGCTCTTTATCAGACAACATCAGAAAAGTTTCTGCAGATGAGAAACCACATGTATGAGTTGATCTCTCCCTCTTATAGTACAAGGCATGTTTATTCAAAAAATTATTAGAACGTGGGCACAAAGTTCTTATAATCAGTTATGGGGGAAAATGAAGGTGATTTGATAGTTGATACACGAGAATTATTAATTGCATGAAAATGAAAATTTCGTTAATAACACTGATCATCTTATTCTATCAGGATATTCTCACAGGCTTTTTATCAAGCACCAACATTCGTGTGTACCAATAATTTGGGAGCAAACAAGTGTAAGATCGACTTTAAGTTGAACTAGTAGTTTAGTCAGTAAAAATATGAGAGTTCAGAAAAAAAGACAAAGTATTGTTGTCCCATATTGTAATAGAGATAACCTAAAGTAAATGTGATGTCAAGATTCTCCTCCACAATTAAGTACGCATCAAGGCAGGGGCTCTAATTTTTTACTTGGAATGAATTCATAGAACAACAACTAAAACTAAAAAAAGTAGATCAACTCACCTATAGATGAATTGGCTGCCTTGTGCGCTCGCGCAAGTCACTTATGTTCTCCAAATCACTCGCTAGCTTCCCGCTGGTCGATAGTGGCGGGCACGAGGTCAGTCTACCTGATGGCAACAAGCTTCACATGGCAGACGACGCATGGATGAATTTTGGTTGCAAGACGAAGGGTTCTCAGAGACAGAGAGGGTGGCAGTTCACCGGGGCGGACATTTTTTCCCTGAGGATCAGTGGTGGAGGACGAATTTTTTCTGAGGTGGGGCGAACTCTAAAGCACAAAAATAAAAATCAAAAGACAATGGTAGTGCACACAAATACTTTTAGCTGAAAATGCCACTAAAATAAAAAAAATACACACCTCCCCTTTGCCTTTGCTAGGCCTTCCCCTTCATATCCATGTTTCCCCTTCGCCCACAAAGTTGGCAACGCCGCTGCACCACCCACACTCACTGTTTTTAATCAGCAATTGTCAATTTGTCATCAATATTAAGAAAATTTTCTATCACAGAGCATAAAGCACATACAAAAATGAATGTAAAGCACTGAGTAATTACTATCACATATCACACATTCTCACTGTTTTTAATTAGAAAAATTCGTCAATATGTTATGAATCTCCAGCCACTAGTGCACACACGACTAGAAAAAGAGAAAACAGAACATGGATGGAAAAAGAACAGAGTCGATGAGGGGGCTGCAGGCAGGGTGTGGACGCTGACCGCCGCCCTCGCTGCTCTCGCTGTCCACCGGCCCGCACACAGACCGCAGCCGTCCGCCGGCTCCGCGCGCCGCTCCGTGCTGCTAGGTAAGCTCCGGCTGGCTTCCTGCTATGTTGGACGGCTGGAACATTGGAGATGACAGAATCGCTGCTCACTGACTCAGGATCCAACAAGACAACGATTTTTTCAGGAACTATCGACGAATCAGAGCGAGTACCTACGTAATTTTCTTCCCCGGCAAATCAAGGTAGGGCGGGCGCCCGTCCTCGCCCTACCGAGAGCTCCCCCTGTGCCGGGGATCACATAAACTAATTAAGATGTCTGTGATAACATTGTTGTAGTGCAGAAAGATGAATCTCAATCAAAGTCTGATAGACACCGACAGTGTACATACAAACAAACGAGCGCCTAGCTGATCAGTACCATGTCTCGTTAATGGTGGTGGTCGACCAGGAGTGCAAAACTTGGGGGCGGGGGTGAGTCAGTACTCAGTAGGAGGAGTTGGGGATGTGCAGTTCTGTGCCGACCCCGCCATCCGTCATCTTCCCTTCCAGCTGCAGCGCACCGTGTGCCGGAGCTGTCGGTAGAGGCGGCCGGAGTGGGGCTGGGCGCCGCCTGGAAGCTGGCGTCCCTGAGACCCCGAGGCTACTGCTGGAGGCTGGCGAGGTGTTTCGGTTTTGGGCAGGTCTTTCCGTGTTGTAGTTGTGATGTCGTGTGTGGCTGTCCTGAGGATAGCCGGATGTGTTGTTGTGCTACGCTCGTTGTTTGCAGCGAGGGGTAGATGTCATGTACTATTTTTCTCTCCTTCTATAAAGCTATGGTACGCAATTTGCGTACCCTCGAAAAAAAAATTCTTAGCCCATATTGCACGATGGGGGATAAAGGTTGATGGTGGTTGAACAAGATATTTTGACGCGTCTAGATTTTTTTTATGGGAATCAAGCGACGATGTCTATTGCGCCTCACAAGACGTCTCTATACGCCAAGTGATTTTCAATAATGAGACGTAGATAAAAGCGTCAAATCAAAAACGTCTTTACATGTCTATTTTGTTGTAGTGATCTTGCAAGTCTATAGTCACCTATTATGTGTTATGATCCGTTAACCCCGAAGTGACAATAATCGGGATACTTACCGGTGATGACCGTAGTTTGAGGAGTTCATGTATTCACTATGTGTTAATGCTTTGTTTCAGTTTTCTATTAAAAGGAGGCCTTAATATCCCATAGTTTCCGTAAGGACTCCGCTGCCATGGGAGGGTAGGACAAAAGATGTCATGCAAGTTTTTTTTCCATAAGCACGTATGACTATATTCAGAATACATGTCTACATTACATTGATGAACTGAAGCTAGTTCTGTGTCACCCTAGGTTATGAGTGTTACATGATGAACCGCACCCGGCATAATTCTCCATCACCGATCCATTGCCTACGAGCTTTTCATATATTGTTCTTCGCTTATTTACTTCCCCGTTGCTATTGCTATCATCACTACAAAATACCAAAAACATTAATTTTACTACCGTTACCATTTATTACCGTTACCACTACTATCATATTACTTTGCTACTAAATACTTTGCTGCAGATATTAAGTTTCCAGGTGTGGTTGAATTGACAACTCAGCTACTTATACTTGAGAGTATTCTTTGGCTCCCCTTGTGTCGAATCAATAAATTTGGGTTGAATACTCTACCCTCGAAAATTGTTGCGATCCCCTATACTTGTGGGTTATCAAGAATATTTTCTGGCACCGTTGCGAGGGAGCATAGCTCTATTCTTTGAGTCACTTGGGATTTATATCTGCTTACCATTATGAAGAACTTGAGAGATCCAAAAACCAAGATCTATGCCTTAACTACGAGGGGAGGTAAGATACTGCCATCTAGCTCTGCACTTGATTCACCTTCTGTTATGAGTAAGTTTGCGACATCTACACCTGCTTTTGCTATTCGTTCTGATATGTCACATGTTATTGATGATGCCACTTCTGCTATACATGATACTTATGATGAAACTACCTCTATGTCTGATACTACTATGCCACTTAGTGATTTTCTTGATGAACAACTTGCTAGGGCTAGAGAAATTGAAAATATTGAATCTGATGATACTGATGAAAGTGATGATGAAGAATCACTTGTTATTCCTAACGGTTATGTTTTTGATCAAGAAGCTTCTTTAGCTATTTTAGCTTGCCAAAATATAAATGAACTCAAAAGGTTATTAGCTAAATGGAGTAAGCAATCTCTAAATGTTAGAATGAAACCTGACCCTGCTTTTGCTACTTCACCTATCTTTGTTACTGATAAGGATTATGAATTCTCTGTTGATCCTGATATAATTACTTTGGTTGAATCCGATCCTTTTCATGGTTATGAGTCTGAAACTGTTGTGGCACATCTTACTAAATTGAATGATATAGTTACCCTGTTTACTAAAGATGAGAGAACTCGTTACTTTTACATCCTTAAAATATTTCCGTTCTCATTAAAGGGTGATGCTAAGATATGGTTTAATTCTCTTGATCCTGGTTGTGTGCGTAGTCCCCAGGATATGATTTATTACTTCTCTGCTAAATATTTCTCTGCTCATAAGAAACAAGCTGCTTTAAGGGATATATATAATTTTGTGCAAATTGAAGAAGAGAGTCTCCCACAAGCTTGGGGGACAAGCTTGGGGGAGGCTTCTCCAATTACTTAATGCTTTGTCTGATCATCCTCTTAAGAAAAATTAAATACTTGATATCTTTTATAATGGACTAACCAATGCCTCCAGAGATTACGTGGATAGTTGTGCTGGTTCTGTTTTCAGGGAAAGAACACCGGATGAAGCTGAAATTCTATTGAATAATATGTTGACAAATGAAAATAATTGGACACCTCCAGAGCCAATTCCTGAGCCTATTCCTAAACCAACTCCGAAGAAGAGAGGTATTCTATTTCTCAGTCCTGAAGATATGCAAGAGGTAAAGAAATCTATGAAAGAAAAAGGTAGTAAAGCTGAAGATGTTAAGAATTTACCTCCTATTGAAGAAATACATGGTCTTAATTTACCGCCTATTGAAGAAACATATAATCTTAATTCATTATCTATTGAAGAAACTCATGGTCTTGATAACCCGACACAAGTAGTAAAGGTAAATTCTCTCTATAGATATGATAAAGCTGTAATCCCATTTACTAAATTTGCTAGCCCATGCTTAGATGAGTTTGATAAATTTATGGCTAAGCAAGAAGATTTTAATGCTTATTTTGGTCGACAATTGAAATAAAATTCAAATATGCTTGAACACTTGGGTGATTATATGGCTAATGTGAAAGGTGAACTTAAACTTATTAGTAAACATGCTTCTATGGTTACCACTCAAGCAGAACAAGTACTTAAAGCTCAAAATGATTTGTTCAATGAATTGAATAGTAAAGATAATGATAATGCTGTTAGAGTTATGACTAGAGGTGGTAAGATGACTCAGGAACCTTTGTATCCTGAAGGCCATCCTAAGAGAATTGAGCAAGATTCTCAGAGAAATAATATAGATGCACCTAGTTCTTCTAAAAAGAAGAAAAAGAAAAATGATAAGACTTTGCATGCTTCCAGTGATCCTATTGTTGAAACACCTGAGAATCCAAATGATATTTCTATTTCTGATGCTGAAACTCAATCTAGTAATGAACCTGAAACCAGTGATAATGTTCATAATGATGCTCAACGTAGTAATGATAATGACATAGAAATTGGACCTGCTGTTTTATCTTGATAACCCACAATCAAAGAATTAATGTTATGATAAGAAATACTTTATTGCTAGGAAACATGGTAAAGAAAGAGAACCATGGGTTCAGAAACCCATGCCTTTTCCTCCCAAACCATCCAGGAAAAAGGATGATGAGGATTTTGAGCGCTTTGCTGAAATGATTAGACCTATCTTTTTGCGTATGTGTTTAACTGATATGCTCAAAACCAATCCTTATGCTAAGTACATGAAAGATATAATTACAAATAAAAGAAAGATACTGGAAGCTAAAATTTCCATCATGCTTGCTAATTATACTTTTAAGAGTGGAATACCAAAGAAACTTGGAGATCCCGGTGTACCAACTGTGTTGGGGAACGTTGCAGAAAATTAAAATTTTTCCTACGGTTTCACCAAGATCCATCTATGAGTTCATCTAAGCAACGAGTCTAGGGAGAGAGTTTGCATCTACATACCACTTGTAGATCGCGTGCGGAAGCTTGCAAGGTGATGATGTAGTCGTACTCGACGTGATCCAAATCACCGATGACCTGCGCCGAACGGACGACACCTCCGCGTTCAACACATGTACGGAAACAGCCACGTCTCCTCCTTCTTGATCCAGCAAGGAAGGGAGGAGAGGTTGAGGGAGATGGCACCAGCAGCAGCACGACGGCGTGGTGTTGGTGGAGCTGCAGTACTCCGGCAGAGCTTCGCTAAGCGCTATGGAGTTGGAGGAGGTGTTGGGGAGGGAGAAGGAGGCAACCAAAGGCCAGGGCACAAGGTATGAAGTCCCTCCTCTCCCCCCACTATATATAGGGGTGCCAAGGGGGGGTGGCCGGCCCTAGGAGATCAAATCTCCTAGGGGGTGCGGCGGCCAAGGGGGGATTCCCTCCCCCCCCAAGGCACCTAGGAGGTGCCTTCCACTAGTAGGACTCCTCCCCCTTGGAAACCCTAGGCGCATGGGCCTTGTGGGGCTGGTGCCCTTGGCCCATGTAGGCCAAGGCGCACCCCCTACAGCCCATGTGGCCCCCGGGGATGGGTGGCCCCACCCGGTGGTCCCGGTACAATACCGATAACCCCGAAACTTGTCCCGATGCCCGAAACAGGACTTCCCATATATAAATCTTTACCTCCGGACCATTCCGGAACTCCTCGTGACGTCCGGGATCTCATCCGGGACTCCGAACAACATTCGGGTTACTGCATATACATATCCCTACAACCCTAGCGTGACTGAACCTTAAGTGTGTAGACCCTACGGGTTCGGGAGACATGTAGACATGACCGAGACTCTCTTAGTCAATAACCATCAGCGGGATCTGGATACCCATGATGGCTCCCACATGCTCCTCGATGTTGTCATCGGATGAACCACTATGTCGAGGATTCGATCAAACCCTGTATGCAATTCCCTTTGCCAATCGGTACGTTACTTGCCCGAGACTTGATCGTCGGTATCCCAATACCTTGTTCAGTCTCGTTACCGGCAAGTCACTTTACTCGTACCGTAATGCATGATCCCGTGTCCAACACCTTGGTCACTTTGAGCTCATTATGATGATGCATTACCGAGTGGGCCCAGAGATACCTCTCCGTCATACGGAGTGACAAATCCCAGTCTCGATCCGTATCAACCCAACAGCTACTTTCGGAGATACCTGTAATGCACCTTTATAGTCACCCAGTTACGTTGTGACGTTTGGCACACCCAAGGCATTCTTACGGTATCCGGGAGTTACACGATCTCATGGTCGAAGGAAGAGATACTTGACACTTGCAAAGCTCTAGCAAAACGAACTACACGATCTTTTATGCTATGCTTAGGATTGGGCCTTGTCCATCACATCATTCTCCTAATGATGTGATCCCGTTATCAATGACATCCAATGTCCATAGTCAGGAAACCATGACTATCTGTTGATCACAACGGGCTGGTCAACTAGAGGCTTACCAGGGACATAGTGTGGTCTAAGTATTCACACGTGTATTACGATTTCCGGATAATACAGTTATAGCATGAATACAAGACAATTATCATGAACAATGAAATATAATAATACTTTTATTATTGCCTCTAGGGCATATTTCCAACAGTCTCCCACTTGCACTAGAGTCACTAATCTAGTTACATTGTGATGAATCGAACACCCATAGAGTTCTGGTGTTGATCATGTTTTGCACGCGAGAGAGGTTTAGTCAGCGGATCTGCGACATTCAGATCCGTGTGTACTTTGCAAATCTCTATGTCTCCATCTTGAACATTTTCACGGATGGAGTTGAAACGACGCTTGATGTGCCTTGTCTTCTTGTGAAACCTGGGCTCCTTTGCGAGGGCAATAGCTCCAGTGTTGTCACAGAAGAGTTTGATCGGCCCCGACGCATTGGGTATGACTCCTAGGTCGGTGATGAACTCCTTCACCCAAATCGCTTCATGTGCTGCCTCCGAGGCTGCCATGTACTCCGCTTCACACGTAGATCCCGCCACGACGCTCTGCTTGCAGCTGCACCAGCTTACTGCTCCACCATTCAACATATACACGTATCCGGTTTGTGACTTAGAGTCATCCGGATCTGAGTCAAAGCTAGCGTCGACGTAACCCTTTACGACGAGCTCTTCGTCTCCTCCATAAACGAGAAACATGTCCTTTGTCCTTTTCAGGTACTTCAGGATATTCTTGACCGCTGTCCAGTGTTCCTTGCCGGGATTACTTTGGTATCTTGCTACCAAACTTACGGCAAGGTTTACATCGGGTCTGGTACACAGCATGGCATACATAATAGATCCTATGGCTGAAGCATAGGGGATGACACTCATCTCTTCTTTATCTTTTGCCGTGGTCGGTGACTGAGCTGAGCTCAGTCTCATACCTTGTAACATAGGCAAGAACCCCTTCTTGGACTGATCCATTCTGAATCTCTTCAAAATCTTATCAAGGTATGTACTTTGTGAAAGACCTATGAGGCGTCTCGATCTATCTCTATAGATCTTGATGCCTAATATATAAGCAGCTTCTCCAAGGTCCTTCATTGAAAAACACTTATTCAAGTAGGCCTTAATGCTGTCCAGAAATTCTATATTATTTCCCATCAGGAGTATGTCATCTACATATAATATGAGAAATGCTACAGAGCTCCCACTCACTTTCTTGTAAACGCAGGCTTCTCCATAAGTCTGCATAAACCCAAACGCTTTGATCATCTCATCAAAGCGAATGTTCCAACTCCGAGATGCTTGCACCAGTCCATAAATGGATCGCTGGAGCTTGCATACTTTGTTAGTGTTCTAAGGATCGACAAAACCTTCCGGCTGCATCATATACAGTTCTTCCTTAAGATGCCCGTTAAGGAATGCTGTTTTGACGTCCATCTGCCATATCTCATAATCATAGTATGCGGCAATTGCTAACATGATTCGGACGGACTTTAGCTTCGCTACGGAAGAGAATGTCTCGTCGTAGTCAATCCCTTGAACCTGTCGATAACCCTTAGCGACAAGTCGAGCTTTATAGATGGTAACATTACCATCCGCGTCCGTCTTCTTCTTAAAGATCCATTTGTTTTTTATCGCTCGCCGATCATCGGGCAAGTCTGTCAAAGTCCATACTTTGTTTTCATACATGGATTCTATCTCGGATTTCATGGCTTCAAGCCATTTGTTGGAATCCGGGCCCGTCATTGCTTCTTCATAGTTCGAAGGTTCATTGTTGTCTAACAACATGATTTCCAGGACAGGGTTGCCGTACCACTCTGGTGCGGAACGTGTCCTTGTGGACCTACGAAGTTCAGCAGTAACTTGATCCGAAGTACCTTGATCATCATCATGGTTTTCCTCTTCAGTTGGTGTGGGCATCACAGGAATGGTTTCCTGTGCTGCGTCACTATCCCGCTCAAGAGGTAGTACTTCATCGAGTTCTACTTTCCTCCCACTTACTTCTTTCGAGAGAAACTCTTTCTCCAGAAAGCATCCGTTCTTGGCAACAAAGATCTTGCCTTCGGATCTTAAGTAGAAGGTATACCCTATAGTTTCCTTAGGGTATCCTATGAATACGCATTTTTCCGACTTGGGTTCGAGCTTTTCAGGTTGAAGTTTCTTGACATAAGCTTCGCATCCCCAAACTTTTAGAAACGACAGCTTAGGTTTCTTTCCAAACCATAATTCATACGGTGTCGTCTCAACGGATTTAGACGGTGCCCTATTTAAAGTGAATGTAGCTGTCTCTAGAGCGTATCCCCAAAATGATAGCGGTAAATCGGTAAGAGACATCATAGACCGCACCATATCCAATAGAGTGCGATTACGACGTTCGGACACACCGTTTCGTTGAGGTGTTCCAGGCGGCGTGAGCTGTGAAACGATTCCACATTTCTTTAAGTGTGTACCAAATTCGTGACTTAAGTATTCTCCTCCACGATCTGATCGTAAGAATTTTATCTTTCGGTCACGTTGATTCTCCACCTCATTCTGAAATTCCTTGAACTTTTCAAAGGTCTCAGACTTGTGTTTCATTAAGTAGACATACCCATATCTACTCAAGTCATCTGTGAGAGTGAGAACATAACGATATCCTCCGCGAGCCTCAACGCTCATTGGACCGCACACATCGGTATGTATGATTTCCAACAAGTTGGTTGCTCGCTCCATTGTTCCGGAGAACGGAGTCTTGGTCATTTTACCTAAGAGGCATGGTTCGCACGTGTCAAATGATTCATAATCAAGAGACTCTAAAAGTCCATCAGCATGGAGCTTCTTCATGCGCTTGACACCAATGTGACCAAGGCGGCAGTGCCACAAGTATGTGGGACTATCGTTATCAACTTTAAATCTTTTGGCATCTACACTATGAACATGTGTAATATTACGCTCGAGATTCATTAAGAATAAACCATTGACCATCGGAGCATGACCATAAAACATATCTCTCATATAAATCGAACAACCATTATTCTCAGACTTAAATGAGTAGCCATCTCGTATTAAACGAGATCCAGATACAATGTTCATGCTCAAACTTGGCACTAAATAACAATTATTGAGGTTCAAAACTAATCCCGTAGGTAAATGTAGAGGCAGCGTGCCGACGGCGATCACATCGACTTTGGAACCATTCCCGACGCGCATCGTCACCTCGTCCTTTGCCAGTCTCCGTTTATTCCGCAGCTCCTGCTGTGAGTTACAAATATGAGCAACGGCACCGGTATCAAATACCCAGGAGTTACTACGATTACTGGTAAGGTACACATCAATCACATGTATATCAAATATACCTTTGGTGTTGCCGGCCTTCTTATCCGCTAAGTATTTGGGGCAGTTCCGCTTCCAGTGACCCTTCCCCTTGCAATAAAAGCACTCAGTCTCAGGCTTGGGTCCATTCTTTGACTTCTTCCCGGTAACTGGCTTACCAGGCGCGGCAACATCTTTGCCGTCCTTCTTGAAGTTCTTCTTACCCTTGCCCTTCTTGAACTTAGTGGTCTTATTGACCATCAACACTTGATGTTCTTTCTTGATTTCAGCCTCTGCTGACTTCAGCATCGAGAACAATTCAGGAATGGTCTTTTCCATTCCTTGCATGTTGTAGTTCATCACAAAGCTCTTGTAGCTTGGTGGAAGCGACTGGAGGATTCTGTCAATGACCGCCTCATCTGGGAGGTTAATGTTTAGCTGGGTCATACGGTTGTGCAACCCAGACATCTTCAGGATGTGCTCACTGACAGAACTGTTTTCCTCCATCTTACAACTGTAGAACTTGTCGGAGACATCATATCTCTCGACCCGGGCATGAGCTTGAAAAACTAGTTTCAGCTCTTCGAACATCTCATATGCTCCGTGATGCTCAAAACGCTTTTGGAGCCCCGGTTCTAAGCTGTAAAGCATGCCGCACTGAACGAGGGAGTAATCATCAGCGCGAGTTTGCCAAGCATTCATAATGTCTTGGTTCTCTGGGACGGGAGCGTCACCTAGCGGTCCTTCTAGGACATATTGTTTCCTGGCAGCTATGAGGATGATCCTCAGGTTCCGGACCCAGTCCGTATAGTTGCTGCCATCATCTTTCAGCTTGGTTTTCTCTAGGAACGCGTTGAAGTTCATGTTGACATTAGCGTTAGCCATTGATCTACAAGACATATTTGCAAAGGTTTTAGACTATGTTCATGATAATAAAGTTCTAATCAAATTATGAACTCCCACTTAGATTAGACATCCCTTTAGTCATCTAAGTGTTACACGATCCGAGTCGACTAGCCCGTGTCCGATCATCACGTGAGACGGACTAGTCATCGTCGGTGAACATTTTCATGTTGATCGTATCTTCCATACGACTCGTGTTCGACCTTTCGGTCTCCGTGTTCCGAGGCCATGTCTGTACATGCTAGGCTCGTCAAGTTAACCCTAAGTGTTTTCGCTGTGTAAAACTGTCTTACACCCGTTGTATGTGAACGTAAGAATCCATCACACCCGATCATCATGTGGTGCTTAGAAACGACGAACTGTAGCAACGGTGCACAGTTAGGGGAGAACACTTCTTGAAATTTTATAAGGGATCATCTTATTTACTACCGTCGTTCTAAGTAAACAAGATGCATAATACATAATAAACATCACATGCAATTATATAGTTGTGACATGATATGGCCAATATCATATAGCTCCATTGATCTTCATCTTCGGGGCTCCATGATCATCTTGTCACCGGCTTGACACCATGATCTCCATCATCATGATCTCCATCATCGTGTCTTCATGAAGTTGTCACGCCAACGACTACTTCTACTTCTATGACTAACGTTTAGCAATAAAGTAAAGTAGTTTACATGACGTTATTCAATGACACGCAGGTCATACAAAAAATAATGACAACTCCTATGGCTCCTGCCGGTTGTCATACTCATCGACATGCAAGTCGTGAATCCTATTACAAAGAACATGATCTCATACATCACAATTCATCATTCATCACAACTTCTGGCCATATCACATCACATGATCAATCGCTGCAAAAACAAGTTAGACGTCCTCTAATTGTTGTTTGCATCTTTTACGTGGCTGCAATTGGGTTCTAGCAAGAACGTTTTCTTACCTACGAATCACCACAACGTGATTTTGTCAACTTCTATTTACCCTTCATAAGGGCCCTGTTCATCGATTCCGCTCCAACTAAAGTGGGAGAGACAGACACCCGCCAGCCACCTTATGCAACTAGTGCATGTCAGTCGGTGGAACCGGTCTCACGTAAGCGTACGTGTAAGGTTGGTCCGGGCCGCTTCATCCCACAATACCGTCGAAGCAAGAAAAGACTAGTAGAGGCAAGTAAGATGACAAAATCCACGCCCACAACAAAGTTGTGTTCTACTCGTGCAAAGAGAACTACGCATAGACCTAGCTCTGATACCACTGTTGGGGAACGTTGCAGAAAATTAAAATTTTTCCTACGGTTTCACCAAGATCCATCTATGAGTTCATCTAAGAAACGAGTCTAGGGAGAGAGTTTGCATCTACATACCACTTGTAGATCGCGTGTGGAAGCTTGCAAGGTGATGATGTAGTCGTACTCGACGTGATCCAAATCACCGATGACCTGCGCCGAACGGACGGCACCTCCGCGTTCAACACACGTACGGAAACAGCCACGTCTCCTCCTTCTTGATCCAGCAAGGAAGGGAGGAGAGGTTGAGGGAGATGGCACCAGCAGCAGCACGACGGCGTGGTGTTGGTGGAGCTGCAGTACTCCGGCAGAGCTTCGCTAAGCGCTATGGAGTTGGAGGAGGTGTTGGGGAGGGAGAAGGAGGCAACCAAAGGCCAGGGCACAAGGTATGAAGTCCCTCCTCTCCCCCCACTATATATAGGGGTGCCAAGGGGGGGTGGCCGGCCCTAGGAGATCAAATCTCCTAGGGGGTGCGGCGGCCAAGGGGGGATTCCCTCCCCCCCAAGGCACCTAGGAGGTGCCTTCCACTAGTAGGACTCCTCCCCCTTGGAAACCCTAGGCGCATGGGCCTTGTGGGGCTGGTGCCCTTGGCCCATGTAGGCCAAGGCGCACCCCCTACAGCCCATGTGGCCCCCGGGGATGGGTGGCCCCACCCGGTGGTCCCGGTACAATACCGATAACCCCGAAACTTGTCCCGATGCCCGAAACAGGACTTCCCATATATAAATCTTTACCTCCGGACCATTCCGGAACTCCTCGTGACGTCCGGGATCTCATCCGGGACTCCGAACAACATACGGGTTACTGCATATACATATCCCTACAACCCTAGCGTGACTGAACCTTAAGTGTGTAGACCCTACGGGTTCGGGAGACATGTAGACATGATCGAGACTCTCTTAGTCAATAACCATCAGCGGGATCTGGATACCCATGATGGCTCCCACATGCTCCTCGATGTTGTCATCGGATGAACCACTATGTCGAGGATTCGATCAAACCCTGTATACAATTCCCTTTGCCAATCGGTACGTTACTTGCCCGAGACTTGATCGTCGGTATCCCAATACCTTGTTCAGTCTCGTTACCGGCAAGTCACTTTACTCGTACCGTAATGCATGATCCCGTGTCCAACACCTTGGTCACTTTGAGCTCATTATGATGATGCATTACCGAGTGGGCCCAGAGATACCTCTCCGTCATACGGAGTGACAAATCCCAGTCTCGATCCGTATCAACCCAACAGCTACTTTCGGAGATACCTGTAATGCACCTTTATAGTCACCCAGTTACGTTGTGACGTTTGGCACACCCAAGGCATTCTTACGGTATCCGGGAGTTACACGATCTCATGGTCGAAGGAAGAGATACTTGACACTTGCAAAGCTCTAGCAAAACGAACTACACGATCTTTTATGCTATGCTTAGGATTGGGTCTTGTCCATCACATCATTCTCCTAATGATGTGATCCCGTTATCAATGACATCCAATGTCCATAGTCAGGAAACCATGACTATCTGTTGATCACAACGGGCTGGTCAACTAGAGGCTTACCAGGGACATAGTGTGGTCTAAGTATTCACACGTGTATTACGATTTCCGGATAATACAGTTATAGCATGAATACAAGACAATTATCATGAACAATGAAATATAATAATACTTTTATTATTGCCTCTAGGGCATATTTCCAACAAACTGTACCATGCTCCATTAAAAGAAACTATGTTAAAACTGCTTTATGTGATCTTGGAGCCGGTGTTAGTGTTATGCCTCTTTATATCATAGACTTGATTTGAATAAGTTGACACCTACTGAAATATCTTTGCAAATGGCTGATAAATAAACTGCTATACCTGTCGGTATTTGTGAGGATGTGCCTGTTGTAGTTGCAAACGTTACTATTTTAACAGACTTTGTTATTCTTGATATTCCCGAGGACGATAGTATGTCTATTATTCTTGGAAGACCCTTTTTGAATACTGCAGGGGCTGTTATTGATTGCACTAAAGGCAATGTCACTTTTCATGTTAATGGTAATGAGCATACAGTACACTTTCCGAGGAAACAACCTCAAGTTCACAGTATCAATTCTATTGGAAAAATTTCATCAATTATATTTGGAGGTTTTGAATTTTCTCTTCCTACTGTCAAGAAGAAATATGATATTCTTATTATTGGGGATGTGCATATCCCCATTGAGGTAACATAGTATTATTCGAAATTTCTCCGGTTCCATGTTATCCGGAATGAGTTCGTTAACAAGACTTGATCAGCCTTGTTAGTGGATTCCTTTTGATGATCATGAGATGGATGAAACTAGAAGGCACAAACTTCTGTACCCCACTTTTACTTTCTATTATTTATATTAAATAAAATAAAATAAATATTTTTCTGTCTGTTATCTGATTATCCGTGCAATATAAAAATACCTCGAAAATAAAAGTTCTCCAAATGACCTAAAATTTAAATATGATTTTTCCAGAATATTTGAGAATATTTGGCACAAAGAACACAGCAGGGGGGTCAACCACCTGCCCACGAGGGTGGAGGGCGCGCCCTACCCCCCTAGGCGCGCCCCCTGCCTCGTGGGCCCACGATGGCCCCCCTCCACTTATCCTTTCACCCATACACTCCTTCTTCCTCCCCCAAACACGAATAACCAGCTCAAACCCGAGTCCAAGCTCGTTTTGCTGGCATTTTCGATCTCCTTGCTCAAAGCACCTCTCACAAAACTGCTTGGGGAGATTGTTCCTTGGTATGTGACTCCTCCATTTGTCCAATTAGTTTTTGTTCTAGTGCTTTATTCATTGCAAATTTTTGCTGCTTAGGTGACCCTGTTCTTGAGCTTGCATGTCAAATTTATATGGTTCCAAGTAGTTTTGATGCATGATATAGGCTCTAGGCACTTGTAGGAGTAGTTGCTATCAATATTATTGAGTTCGGTTTACTTTTATTTTGAAGTTACTAAAAATTTCAGAATTTTTCAGAAAATGATGAGGAGACTTTTGAGGGGCTCATCGAGCCAAAGCTCGAAGGAAAAGGCACTGAAGCCTAAGTATAATCTGCCTCGCACCGCGGAGATTCGGGCGTGTGAATGGCCTTCCGGTGATTTCTTGAGAGCAGCCGAGATTTATGAAGATTTTCATGAATTGGCTAAAAATGCAGGCCTCACCACTTTCCTCCATGACCAATGTGATCAGTATCTCTTACTCACAAATACTTTTGTGCAAAACTTTCATTTTCATTCTAAGAACTCACCACCTACGGTGGAGTTTCATTTATATGATGAGCATAAGGAGATGTCACTTTATGATTTTTGTCGGATTTGTTTAGTCCCTTTTAAGGGCAAGACAGAAGAACCACATCGTGATGATGTGGAGGGATTTATTGATACTATCACTGTAGGGAAACAAGGAAGGTTTCTGATGCATGAATCACTGGCATACATTTTCCTGTTTTACGTTACTTTGCATTATTTTCTAGTCGTTGCTTAATTGGTCGCGGAAACTGTGGAAACCTTAGTATCCCTGATATTATTATTTTGCTCCAAGGTTTATGCAGTGATAACACTTTTAGTATGGGCGTCATTATTGCTAAACGGCTAAGTCTGAACCATACAAAGGGCCCCATCTTTGGAGGCATCTATGCTTCATGCCTAGCTGCATATTTTAACATACCTATTAGGCATGCTGAGAAGGAAGAAAAGGTGCTGCCTCATGTTTATCTAGATTATAAAAGTATGGTGGCACATGATTTTATTGTTAAGAATAGGGAAGGAGAGCTTAAATATCAATTGTTCTTTAATAAACATCATCATGAGACTATTACCCTGCCTGCTCCTTCTTTGTTTGATTTATCTGTAGGCACGTACCTTGTTCCGTTGAAGGCTATGCACGCCTACCGGAACCCTGCACTAGCTTAGGGGCCAGAGCCGGAACCACAAATTGATCCTTCACAACAGTCTAATTATCAGTGGGATCCGGAGATGATTGTCAGCCAGTGGCAAGCGGAGTCTTCCTCTTCTTCATCGCAGTACGACCCCAACTATTATTATGGATATCCGCCAGGCCAGCCATGGCCATAGACCAACTTAGGCCAAAAGCCTAAGCTTGGGGGAGTACATATTTCCCACCGACATTACATTTATGTTCACACACTCATTGCTAGATGTCAGTGCTCATACTTTTTCATTGTATCATCCATGCTAGTTTACTTTCCTTTCTATGCTTTCTTCTTGTGTGTTTAATAAAAATATTAGTTGTAGCTTTTAATCAGTTTAATTTCCATGCTTGTAGTAGTAATTAAAAAGAAACCCAAAAAGATTTCATGTTCTTCTTTTTGCTTGTTGGGAGCTTTCCCGTGTAAATAGTTTTATTTCTTTTCTTTGGGGGTCGATAGGAGAAGACCATAATTAAATTGTTGAAGTGGCTCTTATATGCACTATTGTTCATCTGACAAAAGAGCCCATATTGCCTTGTCTTCTCTTGTTTATTGAATGCCTGCAGATTCCAGCTTAGTCCAATGCACGTGTACTATTATTATTATTCACATCGTTCGGTCGTGCAAGTGAAAGGCAATTATAATGGACTGACTGAGATGAGAAAAGCTGGTATGAACTCGACCTCTTTTGTTTTTGTAAATATGATTAGTTCATCGTTCCTGATTCAGCCTATTATGAATAAACATGTTTGCAATGACAATTAGATATCATAGTTTCTTATGCCATGCTTGATTAGCTGTGAGTTATAATGGTTTACCTTGCGTGCCAACATGCTATTAAAATGGTTATGATGTGGTATGATAGGGTCGTATCCTCCTCTGAATGATTTAAGTGACTTGACTAGGTGCATGTTCACGCATGATAGGGTCGTGTCCTACTCATGCTTGCATTTGGTGTTGATTAATTTTCATGCATGTTCATGACTGTTGTCGCTCTCTAGCTGGTCGCTTCCCAGTCTTTTGCTATCCTTCACCTGTACTAAGCGGGAATACTGCTTGTGCATCCAATCCCTTAAACCCCAAAGTTATTACACATGAGTCCACTATACCTACCTATATACGGTATCTACCTGCCGTTCCAAGTAAATTTTTATGTGCCAACTCTAAACCTTCAAATAAATATCCTGTTTTGTATGCTCGAATAGCTCATGTATCAACTAGGGATGTCTGTATCTTCCATGTTAGGTGGGTTATTCTCAAGAGGAGTGGACTCCGCTCCTCACTCACGAGATAAATGGCTGGTCACCGGGATGCCCAGTCCCATGTTTTATGCAAACTAAATCAAAATAATTGCAAACAAAACTCCCCCTGGGACTCCTGTTAGTTGGAGGCACTCGTTGTTTCGAGCAAGCCATGGATTGATGCTTATTGGTGGAAGGGGGAGTATAAACTTTACCATTCTGTTGGGAACCGCCTATAATGTGTGTAGCATGGAAGATATCGCCATCTCTTGGTTGTTATGTTGACAATGAAAGTATACCGCTCAAAATATTATTCACCTCTGTTTCAAAACCGAGCACTAGCACCTCTACAAATCCCCGCTTCCCTCTGTGAAGGGCCTATCTATTTACTTTTATGCTGAGTCATCATCTTCTTATTAAAAAGCACCAGTTGGAGAGCACCGCTGTCATTTGCATTCATTACTGTTAACTTACATTGAGTATGACTTGACTGGATCTCTTTTACCATGAATTACAATGTCTAGTCAGTCCTTGGTCTTTAAAGGTGCTCTGCATTTATGTTTTGCGGTCTCAGAAAGGGCTAGCGAGATACCATCTTGTTATATCATATTATGATTGTTTTGAGGAAGTGTTGTCATCCGAGATTTATTATTATGGCTCGCTAGTTGATTATGCTATTGTTATGAGTAAACTTGAGACCTATGCGTTATTGCAAATGTGGTTAGTTATAATATTTGCTGAAAACTTGAATGCTAGCTTTACATATTTACAACAACAAGAGCAAACAGAGTTTGTAAAAGTTTTTCTTTAAGACTTTCAGTTTGTCAACTGAATTGCTTGAGGACAAGCAAAGGTTTAAACTTGGGGGAGTTGATACGTCTCCAAAGTATCTACTTTTCCAAACACTTTTGCCCTTGTTTTGGACTCTAACTTGCATGATTTGAATGGAACTAACCCGGACTGATGTTGTTTTCAGCAGAATTACCATGGTGTTATTTATGTGCAGGAGCAAACGTTCTCAGAATGACCTGAAACTTCACGGAGCCACTTTTCAGAAAATAAGAAAATATCTGCCAAAGATGAAGGCCAGGGGGGCCCACCGTCTCTCCACAAGGGTGGGGGCGCGCCCCCCTACCTCATGGGCCCCTGTTGCCTCTCCGACTCCAACTCCACCTCCATATATTGAGTTTCAGGGAGAAAAAATCAAAGAGAAGAAATCATCGCGTTTTATGATACGAAGATGCCGCCAAACCCTAAAACCTCTCGGGAGGGCTGATCTGGAGTCCGTTCGGGGCTCCGGAGAGGGGAATCCGTCGCCATCGTCATCATCAACCATCCTCCATCACCAATTTCATGATGCTCACCACCGTGCGTGAGTAATTCCATCGTAGGCTCACTGGATGGTGATGGGTTGGATGAGATCTATCATGTAATCGAGTTAGTTTTGTTAGGGTTTGATCCCTAGTGTCCACTATGTTCTGAGATTGATGTTGCTATGACTTTGCTATGCTTAATGCTTGTCACTAGGGCCCGAGTGCCATGATTTCAGATCTGAAACTATTATGTTTTCATCAATATATGAGTGTTCTTGATCCTATCTTGCAAGTCTATAGTCACCTATTATGTGTTATGATCCGTTAACCCCGAAGTGACAATAATCGGGATACTTACCGGTGATGACCATAGTTTGAGGAGTTCATGTATTCACTATGTGTTAATGCTTTGTTCCAGTTCTCTATTAAAAGGAGGCCTTAATATCCCTTAGTTTCTGTAAGGACCCCGCTGCCACAGGAGGGTAGGACAAAAGATGCCATGCAAGTTCTTTTCCATAAGCACGTATGACTATATTTAGAATACATGCCTACATTACATTGATGAACTGAAGCTAGTTCTGTGTCACCCTAGGTTATGAGTGTTACATGATGAACCGCACCCGGCATAATTCTCCATCACTGATCTATTGCCTACGAGCTTTCCATATATTGTTCTTCGCTTATTTACTTTCCCGTTGCTATTGCTATCATCACTACAAAATACCAAAAACATTAATTTTACTACCGTTACCATTTATTACCGTTACCACTACTATTATATTACTTTGCTACTAAATACTTTGCTGCAGATATTAAGTTTCCAGGTGTGGTTGAATTGACAACTCAGCTGCTAATACTTGAGAGTATTCTTTGACTCCCCTTGTGTCGAATCAATAAATTTGGGTTGAATACTTTACCCTCAAAAACTGTTGCGATCCCCTATACTTGTCGGTTATCAAAGTGCCACTCCGAGTTGTTAACATTGACGTTTCATCGATTGAGGAGCCTAACATCCACATCATCTACGAGTCACCGGATTCCTCGGTTCCTACTGTGACACTACTATATAGACCAGGCATTATGATATCATCTACGAGAAGTCATAGCTGTAGATTGTAGTGACAGATATCATATGACATGTCGCGGGAGAGTTGTTGGCCGCATTGCGATATACTCTATACATGTAAATAACTCTTGTTGTGTACACCAACTGCACATATGCACTATTACTGTTTTCCTAACTTGTATATGTGTGGTGAAAAAATGTTACATCAGTTGCACATATGCATTGGTACCATTTTTTCGATATTCTCTAAAAATATCACTAGCATATGACCTCTTCTGAGAATGCCACTAATTTCTCTAATATCCCCCTCCCCCCCCCCCCCAAAAAAAACACTTCCATTTGTTTTCAACACATTGTGCTAGTCAACTCTGGACATGGATCCGTAATCCATGGGTTGTTTGAGCCAGTTATGGAAGTCTGATCCTTGTAGCAAACCAATTGTAGCGGTAATTCTGCTTTGTTATCTTGCCGATTAACCGTTGTTGAATATGTCGTAAATATTGGGAAAATGCTGCCAAAACTTCTACTGGAATGAGCAGCAAGTAGGTACAACATCATTTTTCTTTATACAGCTTATTATTCAAGAGTTAAGTTTGCTTGCCAATATTAATCAAAACATGGCATCAAATCGAGTTATGTTTCATGGTGTGAAAGGTTGAGGAAAATAAAATGTTCTCTTGACTCGTTAGCTTTAGTTTGTCAATATATATATATATATATATATATATATATATATATATATATATATATATATATATATATATATATATATAGGGAAAATCCATCCTACCACCCGGTGGTAGTTACCCCACATGTCTCATATACTACCATATGATACTATATATATTATTTTATTATTTTAAATATGTTCATATACTATATCTAAGCTATTTCAAAGCAAGTTACATGAAAAAATTGCATATGAGCCCATAGTTTTTGTTATATTTGTGAAATACGTACATATTTGTATGTAAAAAAGAGCATACTCAAAAAATGATACATATTACCTAAAAATTAGTATATATACTACATAATCATTGTTATATACTACATACTACACATACATACTTTCGGTTTCGACGGATACTACATACAACATACAAAACGCAAGTGGTGGTAACTACCACTGCTTGTAGGAAACATTTGTCCTATATATATATATTCATAACAGCTAATCATTCAAGAGTTTCCTAAAAAGACTAATCATTCAACATATCTCAATAAAAAACAGCTAATCGTTGAACATATTTTCGTCCCACACGGTGCTCCGCCTCTCCCTAAGTCTCTTCAGATACACGACCATAAACCTCCAAATGAACTCATCATGCTCGCGACAGAAGGAGGACAACTCCTTGATGCCACGGCATGCCAGGGCGTTGGCTTCAACATGTCGGAACAGAGCGGACAGAGCCTGATGTACATCGCGTACGCATGCGGATTCATGGGAAAGGTCGCGAGGAGCGCCTCCCCGACGGTTGTGCCCACGCGCCCACCGCTAGAGCACGCGCCGCTGGCTGTCGACATCGCCGAACTCGCGCTCCGTCCAGAACCAGTCCCACATGTATGTCTCTCCATCGGGAAGTGCGGCAAGAAGTCGCTCGTAGACCGCGAGGGCGGCCTCGATTCCGCCGCCCTCCTCCATCTCGAAGTTGACGAAGCGCAGCCACAGCTCGCCGTTCCCCGGGTCCGCCGCTGTGCCAACCTCGAATTCCGCTTGCTTCACCTCACCGGACATTGTTGTGATCGTTTGATCAGCCATTGGTTTGGTGCGTCTCGTCTAGTCGATTGGCTGTCGACCCTTGTTTGTGCTATTTTTTGTATGGCATGTCATTGCTATTTATATGTTGATGGTTTCCATCGGCAGGCGGCGTCCAATTCCAAATCAGGTCGGGTTCGAGGGGCCACGTGCGACTCGGATTTTATTTCCACGTCCTTTGTCGGGTCAGATGCTAGTGTCTTACACTCATACGACATAGTATGAGGTTCTTTTTTATGAGGGTTTGTTCGGTAATAAGAAAAGAAAATTACTAGTACTAGGGTTCCAACGCCCGACTCTCAAACTGTCCGCAATCATTTGTGTCGTGCGTTCGGACATATTTTGAGATCCAATGAAGTTTTATATCGATCTGTTCTGCGGTCCGTGCATCATTTTTTCTGCAAACCGGGAGCAAACCAGGAAGGGAAATTTAGGACTAATCTGCGCCAGCGCACCGGCCCAAATTTTGGCCGGTCGGCCCGCAGCCGTCTGATACAGCTACAGCAGACCGTCAGGTCTGCTCTTAGTCATCTTGTTCCTCCCTCGCTCGATCTCTTCCTTCGTTTCCCACCCGCTAGCGCACCAGATCCGCACGAACAGTGCATGCTATAGAACCGCCTCCCCCCACCCGAACACCCCCAACGCCGATGACCTCGCTAGCTCGCCGTCGCTCACTATCCTCGTTCTTGAAAACCGTAGTTCCAGGAGCCCGCCCATGCTTGCAGCAAAAAATCCCACGCTAGTGGAAGCTTCCATGGTTGCCTGTTGCACCAAAAAAATGTGCGTCATCGTCACCGCGACCCTCGCCGTCATCGACGGTGACCCTCACCGGTGCCTAGTTGCAGCAAAAAAAATCATGCGTCATCCCCGCCGGCCACACTTCATTGTCGTGGTTGTAGCAAAAATGAATGCCGGTTGTAGCTTTCCTGCTACCGGTTGAAGCAAAAGATGCAGCTCTATCGGACCGCCGTTGCAACTCTGCTGGACTGCGATTCCAGCTCTTGTGGCCATGGTTGCAGCTCCTCTTGCCTAGTTGTAGCACGCCATGCCAGCGACCGTGTCATCCGCCGTCATCGATGTAGCAAAAATGATCGCCGGTAGTAGCAAAATCAACAACGGTTGTAACAAAAAATCATCGTCTGTCGTCTCGCCATGACTGTTTGTAGAAAAAAGAGATGCCGGTTGTTGCACCGATGCTCGTCGGTTGTAGCAAAAAAATTCCATGGTCGCAACCTCGACGTCCACTGGTTCCAGCAATTTTGCGTCGAGAGGTTGTAGCACCGAGGCTCGTTGGTTGTAGCAAAAAATCACCATGGTTGTAACCTCGGCGTCTGTCGGTTCCAGCAAAATTGCGCCGAGGGGTGTAGTCTCCATCATGGATGGTTGCAGCTCCGAGGCAGAGCTCCGGTGGCGTGAATCAGAAGCGGATCTGGCCAAGGGCGGCAAGATCGGTCGATTCCTGTGGCGACGGCGTCCTGGGAGGCCTTCGGGCGGTGCCAGTTGACCATGGCAGCGGGGCCTGAGAAGGAGGCAGAGATAGGAGAGGCGGAGACGAGGGACCAGAGAAGACAAAAAGGAGGAAGAAGACGCACGTGGGCGGGTGATACGTCTCCAACGTATCTATAATTTTTGATTGTTCCATGCTATTATATATTCTGTTTTGGATGTTTAATGGGCTTATTTATACACTTTTATATTATTTTTAGGACTAACCTATTAACCGGAGGCCCAACCCAAATTGTTGTATTTTTGCCTATTTCAGTGTTTCGCAGAAAAAGAATATCAAACGGAGTCCAAATGGAATGAAATTTTCGGGAGCGTGATTTTTGGAACAAACATGATCCAGAGGACTTGGAGTGGACGTCAAGCAATCAACAAGGATGCCGTGAGGCAGGGGGTGTGCCTACCCCCTGGGAGCGCCCTCCACCCTCGTGGCCCCCTCATGGCTCCACCGACCTACTTCTTCCTCCTATATATACCTACGTACCCTAAAAACATCGAGGAGCACCACGAAAACCTAATTCCACCGCCGCAACCTTCTGTACCCGTGAGATCCCATCTTGGGGCCTTTTTCGGCGCTCCGCTGGAGGGGGCATTGATCACAGAGGGCTTCTACATCAACACCACAGCCTCTCCAATGATGTGTGAGTAGTTAACCTCAGACCTTCGGGTCCATAGTTATTAGCTAGATGGCTTATTCTCTCTCTTTGGATCTCAATACAAAGTTCTCCTTGATTCTTTTGGAGATCTATTCGATGTAATCTTCTTTTGCGGTGTGTTTGTCGAGATCCGACGAATTGTGGGTTCATGATCAAGATTATCTATGAACAATATTTGAATCTTGTACGAATTATTTTATGTGTGATTGGTTATGTTTGCAAGTCTCTTTGAATTTTCAGTTTGATTTGGCCTACTAGATTGATCTTTCTTGCAATGGGAGAAGTGCTTAGCTTTGGGTTCAATCTTGCGGTGCTCAATCCCAGTGACAGAAAGGGAAACGACACATATTGTATTGTTGCCATCGAGGATAAAAAGATGGGGTTTATATCATATTGCATGAGTTTATCCCTCTACATCATGTCATCTTGCTTATGGCGTTACTCCGTTATTATGAACTTAATACTCTAGATGCATGCTGGATAGCGGTCGATGTGTGGAGTAATAGTAGTAGATGCAGGTAGGAGTCGGTCTACTTGTCACAGATGTGATGCCTATATACATGATCATACCTGGATATTCTCATAATTATTCACTTTTCTATCAATTGCTCGACAGTAATTTGTTCACCCACCGTAATACTTATGCTATCTTGAGAGAAGCCACTAGTGAAACCTATGGCCCCCGTGTCTATTTTCCATCATACAAGTTTCCTATCTATTTTATTTTGCAATCTTTACTTTCAATCTATATCATAAAAATATCAAAAATATTTATCTTATTATCATTATCTCTATCAGATCTCACACTTGCAAGTGGCCGTGAAGGGATTGACAACCCCTTTATCGCGTTGGTTGCGAGGTTCTTATTTGTTTGTGTAGGTACGAGGTGACTCGCACATGGTCTCCTACTGGATTGATACCTTGGTTCTAAAAAACCGAGGAAAATACTTACGATGCTTTGCTGCATCACCCTTTCCTCTTCAAGGGAAAACCAACGCATGATCAAGAGGTAGCAAGAAGGATTTCTGGCGCCGTTGCCGGGGAGATATATGCCAAGTCAAGACATACCAAGTACCCATCACAACTCTTATCCTTCGCATTACATTATTTGCCATTTGCCTCTCATTTTCCTCCCCCCCCCACTTCACCCTTGCCGTTTTATTCGCCCTCTTTTCCTTTCGCCCTCTTTTTCCCTTCCTGCCTTCCGTGTGCTCCTTATTTTTGCAATTTGTTGCCCTCATGTTTGAAACTGGGGAGGTTATCATTGATAAGGATAATAATATGGAAAACTTTGATGCTATTGATGATTCTCTTGAAAATCCTACTATTTTACACACTAAAAGGTTTCGGATTGGCAGCGGTAATATTATTGGGAAAGGGAGTTATTCAAGATTTCTTTACTTGTGCCGGTGCTTTGCCCACCATGAGCGGGTCTATTCTTCATAAAACTAGTAGTCTCGCGGATGCTATATCTTTGCTCATAGTTGAACTTGAAACACAATTTTTACGTATGCATCCTTCCATATAAAGGATTTTCCTAGAATTTTCTAATAGTGAGCATTCTTCTGTTAAGCGAGCAGCGACCATCTTTTTAGCTCATGAGTTCAGATTTATAATAAAAGAGGCCAATGAAATTTTTGCGCATTATAGGGTGGATGTCGTCCGTCCTCCCATAGAAGCAATCCTTTTTTTATCAAGAAGACATTATGCGTTTACGATCCTTAGATCATGTTGCTTTTAATGAAAACCTTAGAAAAAAGGTTCCTACCGATGTCCTTGTTGATAGGATCTCTGAATTTAATGATAATTTTGCTATCCAGAATAATGGGTTGGTTTTCCCTTGAAAAAAGACTCATGACTTTTTGCCAAAAGAATGCTTATATTGATGAATTGGTTATGCAATATGAGGGGTCAAAGGAGGAACCAATACCTCCTGAGCTTGATCTTGGGGACTTTTGTCCCATTAAATTTAGCCCTTTTGATTACTTTTTCTTGCCACAAAGAAAACTTGCTGCTGAATGTAGGGAGTATGAGATGAGTTTTCGTGATTTACCTTATCATTATCATGGCAATACCTAGATCTATCTTTGCTTTTATGCCTAGCTAGGGGCGTTAAACGATAGCGCTTGTTGGGAGGCAACCCAATTTTATTTTTATTCCTTGCTTTTTGCTCCTGTTTAGTAGTAAATAATTTATCTAGCCTTTGTTTTGGTTGTGTTTTTTGTGTTTAATCAGTGTTTGTGCCAAGTAGAACCGTTGGGAAGACTTGGGGAAAGTCTTTTTGATCTTGCTGTAAAAAACAGAAACTTTAGCCCTCGCGAGAATTGCTGCCATTTTTATTGGAGAGTGCTATTTAGTTAATTCTTTTTGAAGATGATTAATAGATAAATTCCTCACATCCAGAAATTTATTTTAGAATTTTTGGGGTTCCAGAAGTTTGCGTTAGTTACTTATTACTACAGACTGTTCTGTTTTTGACAGATTCTGTTTTTCGTGTGTTGTTTGCTTATTTTGATGAATCTATGGCTAGTAGTGGAGTTTATAAACCATAGAGAAGTTGGAATACAGTAGGTTTAACACCAATATAAATAAAGAATGAGTTCACTACAGTACCTTGAAGTGGTGTTTTGTTTTCTTTCGCTAACGGAGCTCACGAGATTTTCTGTTAAGTTTTGTGTTGTGAAGTTTTCAAGTTTTGGGTAAGGATTTGATGGATTATGGAACAAGGAGTGGCAAGAGCCTAATATTGGGGATGCCCAAGGCACCCCAAGGTAAAATCCAAGGACACCAAAAAGCCTAAGCTTGGGGATGCCCCGAAAGGCATCCCCTTTTTTGTCTTCATTCATCGGTAACTTTACTTGGAACTATATTTTTATTCACCACATGATATGTGTTTTGCTTGGAGTGTTTTGTATGATTTGAGTCTTTGCTTTTTAGTTTACCACAATCATCCTTGATGTACACACCTTTTGAGAGAGACACACATGAATCGGAATTTATTAGAATACTCTATGTGCTTCACTTATATCTTTTGAGCTAAATAGTTTTTGCTCTAGTGCTTCACTTATATCTTTTAGAGCATGGTGGTGGTTTAATTTTATAGAAATAATTGATCTCTCATGCTTCACTTATATTATTTTGATAGTTCTTTAGAACAACATGGCAATTTTATTTTAGGCATAATAAAAACTTTCATATAAGTGCATTGAATACTAAGAGAAGTTTGATACTTGATGATTGTTTTGAGATATGGAGATAGTGATATTAAAGTTGTGCTAGTTGAGTAGTTGTGAATTTGAGAAATACTTGTGTTGAAGTTTGCAAGTCCCGTAGGATTCACGTATGGTAAACATTGTGTAACAAATTTGAAACATGAGGTGTTATTTGATTGTCTTCCTTATGAGCGGCGGTCGGGGACGAGGGATGGTCTTTTCCTACCAATCTATCCCCCTAGGAGCATGCATGTAATACTTGGTTTTTGATGACTTGTAGATTTTTGCAGTAAGTATGTGAGTTCTTTATGACTAATGTTGAGTCCATGGATTATATGCACTCTCACCCCCTCCATCATTGCTAGCCTCTTCGACACCGTGCATTTCCCTTTCTCACCTTGAGCGTTGGTGCAAACTTCGCCGGTGCATCCAAACCTTGTGATATGATACTCTCTATCACACATAAACCTCCTTATATCTTCCTCAAAATAGCCACCATACCTACCTATTATGGCATTTCCATAGCCATTCCGAGATATATTGCCATGCAACTTTCCACCGTTCCGTTTATTATGACACGCATCATCATTGTTATATTGAGTTGCATGATCATGTAGTTGACATCGTATTTGTGGCAAAGCCACCGTTCATAATTCTTTCATACATGTCACTCAGGAGTCATTGCACATCTCGATACACCACCGGAGGCATTCATATAGAGTCATATCTTGTTCTAGTATCAATTTGTAATCATTGAGTTGTAAATAAATACAAGTGTGATGATCATCATTAATTGAGCATTGTCCCAAAAAAATAAAAAGAGAAAGGCCAAATAAAAAAAGGAGGCCCAAAAAAATAAAAAATAAAAAGGGGCAATGCTACTATCCTTTTTTCCACACTTGTGCTTCAAAGTAGCACCATGATCTTTATGATAGAGAGTCTCTTGTTTTTGTCATTTTCATATACTAGTGGGAATTTTTCATTATAGAACTTGGATTGTATATTCCAACAATGGGCCTCCTCAAGTGCCCTAGGTCTTCGTGAGCAAGCAAGTTGGATGCACACCCACTTAGTTTCTTTTGTTGAGCATTCATACATTTATAGATCTAGTGCATCTGTTGCATGGCAATCCCTACTCCTTGCATTGACATCAATTGATGGGCATCTCCCTAGCCCATTGATTAGCCGCGTCAATGTGAGACTTTCTCCTTTTTGTCTTCTCCACATAGCCCCCTTCATTATATTCTATTCCACCCATAGTGTTATATCCATGGCTCACGCTCATGTATTGCGTGAAAGTTGAAAAAAGTTTGAGATTACTAAAGTATGAAACAATTGCTTGGCTTGTCATCGGGGTTGTGCATGATGAGAGCATTCTTGTGTGACGAAAATGGAGCATGACCAAACTATATGATTTTGTAGGGATGAACTTTCTTTGGCCATGTTATTTTGAGAAGACATGATTGCTTATTTAGTATGCTTGAAGGATTATTATTTTTATGTCAATATTAAACTTTTATCTTGAATCTTTCGGATCTGAACATTCATGCCTCAGTAAAGAAAATTACATTGAGAAATATGTTAGAAAGCATTCCACATCAAAAATTCTGTTTTTATCATTTAACTACTCGAGGACGAGCAGGAATTAAGCTTGGGGGTGCTTGATACGTCTCCAACGTTCTATAATTTTTGATTGTTCCATGCTATTATATATTCTATTTTGGATGTTTAATGGGCTTATTTATACACTTTTATATTATTTTTGGGACTAACCTATTAACCGGAGGCCCAACCCAAATTGTTGTTGTTTTTGCCTATTTCAGTGTTTCACAGAAAAATAATATCAAATGGAGTCCAAACGGAATGAAACCTTCGGGAGCGTGATTTTTGGAACAAACGTGATCCAGAGGACTTGGAGTGGACATCAAGCAATCAACAAGGAGGCCACGAGGCAGGGGGCGCGCCCTCCACCCTCGTGGGCCCCTCGTTGCTCCACCAACCTACTTCTTCCTCCTATATATACCTACGTACCCTAAAAACATCAAGGAGCACCACGAAAACCTAATTCCACCACCGCAACCTTCTGTACCCGTGAGATCCCATCTTCGGGCCTTTCCCTGCGCTCCGCCGGAGGGGGCATTGATCACGGAGGGCTTCTACATCAACACCATAGCCTCTCCGATGATGTGTGAGTAGTTTACCTCAGACCTTCGGGTCCATAGTTATTAGCTAGATGGCTTCTTCTCCCTCTTTGGATCTCAATACAAAGTTCTCCTCGATTCTCTTGGAGATCTATTCGATGTAATCTTCTTTTGTGGTGTGTTTGTCGAGACCTGATGAATTGTGAGTTTACGATCAAGATTATCTATGAACAATATTTGAATCTTCTCTGAATTCTTTTATGTATGATTGGTTATCTTTGCAAGTCTCTTCGAATTTTCAGTTTGGTTTGGCCTACTAGATTGATCTTTCTTGCAATGGGAGAAGTGCTTAGCTTTGGGTTCAATCTTGTGGTGCTCGATCCCAGTGACAGAAAGGGAAATGACATGTATTGTATTGTTACCATCGAGGATAAAAAGATGGGGTTTATATCATATTGCATGAGTTTATCCCTCTACATCATGTCATCTTGCTTAAGGCGTTACTCTGTTCTTATGAACTTAATACTCTAGATGCATGCTGGATAGCGGTCGATGCGTGGAGTAATAGTAGTAGATGTAGGCAGGAGTCGGTCTACTTGTCATGGACGTGATGCCTATATACGTGATCATACCTATATATTCTCATAATTATTCTCTTTTCTATCAATTGCTCGACAGTAATTTGTTCACCCACCGAAATACTTATGCGATCTTGAGAGAAGCCCCTAGTGAAACCTATGGCCCCTGGGTCTATTTTCCATCATACAAGTTTCCAATCTATTTTATTTTGCAATCTTTACTTTCAATCTATATCATAAAAATACCAAAAATATTTATCTTATTATCATTATCTCTATCAGATCTCACTCTTGCAAGTGGCCGTGAAGGGATTTACAACCCCTTTATCGCGTTGGTTGCGAGGTTCTTATTTGTTTGTGTAGGCACGAGGTGACTCGCGCGTGGTCTCCTACTGGATTGATACCTTGGTTCTCAAAAACTGAGGGGAATACTTACGCTGCTTTGCTGCATCACCCTTTCCTCTTCAAGGGAAAAACAACACATGCTCAAGAGGTAGCAGCGGGCCCCCCATCCTACGTGTCGCTAGCAGTGGGCGGAGAGGCCGGTGGAGGCGTCTCGCTCTCCATCTTGTTCAGACCCAGCGAACCCCCAGAAGACGATGATCGTTGGGGGATATCATGGGCCAGACTACAACACATAATTCAATGTGTTAGAACCACAAGGCATAAAACCATATATATATGTACAGTGTTAGTGGATACGTACGATTCGGCCAGGGGCTTCGGCTTGGGATGCCACTCGGGGATGGCGTCGGCATCCGATTTAGAATCGTCCGACAGGGAGACTTTCCCCTTCTTGGACGCCTCCACCTCTAGGTCCACGAAGGCCACCCTTTTCTTCTTTCCCCCCTTAAAGGGAGAATTGCTATGTTCCTCCTTCTCTTCATCTTTGTCATGGGAGGAGAGAGCTTCAATATCTTTGGACACAACGTCCGAAGCACCCTTATGGCGGATGCCATCTCTGGCCTCCTTGGCCTTCTTCTCCGGTGCCTGATACGGCACCGGAACCAGCATCCTCATTAACAGAGGAATGGCTAGGTCTTCTGGTAGAGGGGCCAGACATTGGATCCGCTCCGCCTTCTTATACCCGCCTTGTGGGAAGAATGGAAAGCTCAGTATGTTCCTTGGATTTACAAATTATTAAAGTTCTTAGAAAACTTACAGGAGTGGACGAATGAGCACAGTCGAGGCCGGGATCTTCGGTCATTTCCGGCCACGACTTATGGGCCTTGAAGACCAGCTTCCATATGTCTTCGTGCGTCGTGCCGAAGAACCGCTGCAGGGTCCGAGGACTGGCCGGATCGAACTCCCACATGTAGAGAGTCCAGCATTGGCAAGGGAGAATCCGGCGAAAAAGCATCACCTGGATCACGTTGGCAAGACTGGTGTTCTTCTCTATCATGCCCTTGACGTGCTTCTACAGCGTCATCACCTTGTCGGACGATGCCCAGTCCAGGCCCTTGTTAATCCATGATGCAAGCTGCATTGGAGGCCCGAATTTGAACTGAGGAGTGGCGGCCCATGTGGCATCGCAGGGTTCTGTGAGGTAGAACCACTCTTGTTGCCATCCCTTCACGGTCTCCACGAAGGTCCCCTTGGGCCAGGTGACGTTGGGGAGCTTGCTCACCATGGCGCCGCCACACTCCGCGTGTTGACCATCAACCACTTTTGGCTTCACATTGAAGACCTTGAGCCATAGGCCGAAGTGGGGGGGATGTGGAGGAATGCCTCGCATACGACGATGAACGCTGAAATGTTGAGGAATGAATTTGGGGCTAGATCGTGGAAATCAAGCCCGCAATAAAACATGAGGCCGCGGATGAAAGGATGAAGGGGAAACCCTAGTCCTCGAAGGAAATGGGGGATGAACACTATCCTCTCATTAGGCTCCGGGGTGGGAATGATCTTCTTTTGGGTAGGGAGCTCGTGGGCTATATCCACGGCCAAGTACCCCACTTCCCGGAGTTCCTTGACGTTCTCCTCTATGACGGAGGAAGCCATCCACTTGCCCTGTGCTCCAGATCCGGACATGGCTAGAGTGTTTGGTGGCGATAGAAAAGATCGAGACCTAGGCGTTGGAGCTCGGAGACGGAAGGTGATACGTCTCCATCGTATCTACAATTATTGATTGTTCCATGCCAATATTCTACAACTTTCATATATTTTTGCAACTTTTTATACTATTTTTGGGACTAACATATTGATCCAGTGCCCAGTGCCAGTTCCTGTTTGTTGCATGTTTTTTGTTTCACAAAAAATCCAGATCAAACGGAGTTCAAACAGGATAAAAACTGACGGAGATTTTTTTGGAATATATGTGATTTTTGGGAAGAAGAATCAACGCGATACGATGCCCCAGGGGGCCACGAGGCAGGGGCGGGCCCTGGACCCTTGTGGCCTCCCCGTAAGGCGGTTGGAGCCCTTCTTTCGCCGCAAGAAAGCTAATTTCCGGATAGAGACCATGTTAAAATTTCAGCCCAATCGGAGTTACAGATCTCCGTATATAAAAGAAACGGTGAAAGGGCAGAATCTGAGAACGCAGAAACAGAGAGAGACAGAGAGACAGATCCAATCTCGGAGGGGCTCTCGCCCCTCCCATGCCATGGAGGCCAAGGACTAGAGGGGAAACCCTTCTCCCATCTAGGGAGGAGGTCAATGAAGAAGAAGAAGGGTCCCCCTCTCCCCTTCTCTTCCGGTGGTGCCGGAACGCTGCCGTGGCCACCATCATCATCACCGTGATCTACACCAACACTTCCGCCATCTTCACCATCATCTCCATCACCTTCCCCCATCTATCTACAGCGGTCCACTCTCCTGCAACCCGCTGTACCCTCTACTTGAACATGGTGCTTTATGCTTCATATTTTTATCCAATGATGTGTTGCCATCCTATGATATCTGAGTAGATTTTCGTTGTCCTGTCGGTGGTTGATGAATTGCTATGATTGATTTAATTTGCTTGTGGTTATTTTGCTGTCCTTTGGTGCCCATCATATGAGCGCGCACGTGGATCACACCATAGGGTTAGTTGTATGTTTATAGGACTATGTATTGGAGGGGAAGAGTGACAGAAGCTTCAACCTAGCATAGAAATTGATGCATACGGGATTGAAGGGGGGCCAATATATCTTAATGCTATGGTTGGGTTTTACCTCAATGAACGTTAGTAGTTGCGGACGCTTGCTAATAGTTCCAATCATAAGTGCATAGAATTCCAAGTCAGGGATGACATGCTAGCAGTGGCCTCTCCCACATAAAACTTGCTACCGGTCTAGTAAAGTAGTCAATTGCTTAGGGACAATTTCGCAACTCCTACCACCACTTTTCCACACTCGCTATACTAACTTTATTGTTTCTTTATCTAAACAGCCCTTACTTTTTATTTACGTGCTCTTTATTATCTTGCAAACCTATCCAAAAACACCTACGAAGTACTTCTAGTTTTATACTTGTTCTAGGTAAAGCGAACGCTAAGCGTGCGTAGAGTTGTACCGGTGGTCGATAGAACTTGAGGGAATATTTGTTCTACCTTTAGCTTCTCGTTGGTTTCTACACTCTTACTTATCGAAAGAGGCTACAATTGATCCCCTATACTTGTGGGTTATCAAGACCTTTTTCTGGCGCCGTTGCTGGGGAGCAATAACGTGGGGTGAATATTCTCGTGTGTGCTTGTTTGCTTTATCACTAAGTAATTTTTATTTGCTGTTCTAAGTTGTTCTCTATATTTAGTTATGGATATGGAAAATAAAATACCAAAAAAATTAGGTGTAATTGCTGCTCATGGAGATGGGGAACCTCCTAAAACCCTTGATGATCATTATGTGAAAAATATTTTGTACCACTTTGATAATCCTGGGAAAACCTCATTCAATTATGTAATGGGAGACACGTTGGACCAACGTGAATACTTTAGGGATTATCGCTTGACTCAAAAAGGGAAACTATTATGGGATCAAATTTATATGTTGAAATGGTATGCTCAGCAAGTGTGCTTGAGATATGATTATACTTGTTGCTCTAGGATGAAGGCTCCACACCTTCCCTTTTCATGCAAATTTAATGATAATAAAACCTTAGATTCTTATGCTAATGGTATATATGATTACTATGATGTGGAACAAACAGAAGAGTTCATTGCTTTTATGGGTGCTTATGAAATTGAATCTATGTTCAAAGAGTTTGAAAATCTTTATGATGTTGTTTATAGACCTGAAAATTTAGCTGTCCTTAAATATTGCTATGCCAGTTATGAATTCAATTCCAATATTTATGCATTTATTGACAAAGTCTCCACTGTCCAAGAAGAGACTAATATCTTGCAGGAGTCTATGTAAGAAGAAATTGATGAAACTGTGAGCTCATTGGATGAAAAAGATGAGGAGGAGAGCGAAGAAGAAAAAGGAGGAAGAGCGGATTAGCTACCCGTGCCCACCTTCTAATGAGAGTAACTCTTCAACTCATACATTGTTTAATTTTCCTTCGTGCTTACCGAAGGATGATTGCTATGATGATTGTTATGATCCTGTTGATTCTCTTGAAATATCCCTTTTTGATGATGCTTGCTATGCTTGTGGCCAAGATGCCAATATGAATTATGCTTATGGAGATGAACTTGTTATAGTTCCTTATGTTAAACATGAAATTGTTGCTATTGCACCCACGCATGATAGTCCTATTATCTTTTTGAATTCTCCCGACTACACTATATCGGAGAAGTTTGCCCTTATTAAGGATTATATTGATGGGTTGCCTTTTACCGTTGCACATGATGATTTTGATGAATATAATATGCATGTGCTTGCCGCTCCTACTTGCAATTATCATGAGAGAGGAACTATATCTCCACCTCTCTATGTTTCCAATACGATAAAATTGCAAGAAACTGTTTATACTATGCATTGGCCTTTACTTTGTGTGCATGAATTGTTCTTTTATGACATGCCGATGCATAGGAAGAGAGTTAGACTTCGTTGTTGCATGATTTATGTTACTTTGTGCTCACTACTAAATGCCAAATCATTGTTAATTAAAATTGGCTTTGATATACCTTGGGATCCGGGTGGATCCATTACTTGAGCACTATATGCCTTGCTTAATGGCTTTAAAGAAAGCGCTGCCAGGGAGACAACTCGGAAGTTTTAGAGAGTCATTTATTTCTGTTGTGTTCTTTTATAAGGTTTAAAAATAAAAATAATGTCCCAAGGTTTGCCTTTAGGATGTTTTAGATGTTTGTTGGTTTGTACGATGCAGGACAGAAACTTTGGCTGTAGTGCGTGATTTTACATTTTTTTACTAGAATGTCAAACGGTTCTGAAACATTTTGCACTGTCTTTATATACAAATTGTTTATTTTTACTAATTTTGGTAGAATTTCTGGAGTACCAGAGGTACGGCGAATGTTCAGATTATTACAGACTGTTCTGTTTTAGACAGATTCTGTTTTTGATGCATAGTTTGCTTGTTTTGATGAAACTATCAATTTCTATCAGTGGATTAAGCCATGAAAAGTTATATTACATTAGATATAATGCAAAAACAAAATATGAATTGGTTTGCAACAATACTTAGAGTAGTGATTTGCTTTATTATACTAACGGATCTTACCGAGTTTTCTGTTGAAGTTCTGTGTGGATGAAGTGTTCGATGATCGAGAAGGTCTCGATGTGAGGAGAAGAAGGAGAGGCAAGAGCTCAATATTGGGGATTCCCAAGGCACCCCAAGTAAATATTCAAGGAGACTCAAGCATCTAAGCTTGTGGATGCCCCGGAAGGCATCCCCTCTTTCTTCAACAAGTATCGGTATGTTTTCGGATTCGTTTTGTTCATGCGATATGTGCAATCTTGGAGCATCTTTTGCATTTAGTTTTCATTTTTCTTTTATGCACCATGCTGGTATGAGATAGTCCTTGGTTTATTTATAGAATTCTCTATGGACTTCACTGATATCTTTTGAGTATGGCTTTATAGAATGCTTCATGTGCTTCACTTATATCATTTGAAGTTTGGATTGCCTGTTTCTCTTTACATAGAAAACCGCCATTTGTAGAATGCTATTTTGCTTCACTTATATTTGTTAGAGCATGGGCATATATTTTGTAGAAAGAATTAAAATCTCTCGCTTCACTTATATCTATTTAGAGAGATGACAGGAACTGGTCATTCACATGGCTAGTCATAAAATCCTACATAAAACTTGTAGATCACTGAATATGATATGTTTGATTCCTTGCAATAGTTTTGCGATATAAATATGGTGATATTAGTGTCATGCTAGTGGGTAGTTGTGGATTAGTAGAAATACTTGTGTTGAGGTTTGTGATTCCCGTAGCATGCACGTATGGTGAACCGTTATGTAACGAAGTCGGAGCATGAGGTATTTATTGATTGTCTTCCTTATGAGTGGCGGTCGGGGACGAGCGATGGTCTTTTCCTACCAATATATCCCCCTAGGGGCATGCGTAGTAGTACTTTGCTTCGAGGGCTAATAAACTTTTGCAATAAATATGTGAGTTCTTTATGACTAATGTTGAATCCATGGATTATACACACTTTCACCCTTCTATCATTGCTAGCCTCTTCGGTACCGTGCATTGCCCTTTCTCACCTCGAGAGTGGGTGCAAACTTTGCCGGTGCATCCAAATCCCCTGATACGATACGCTCTATCACACATAAGCCTCATTATATATTCCTCAAAACAACCACCATACCTACCTATCATGGCATTTCCATAGCCATTTCGAGATATATTGCCATATGCAACTTCCATCATCATCATCTACATGACTTGAGCATTCATTGTCATATTGCTTTGCATGATCATAAGATAGCTAGTGATGTCTACTACACAACCTTCTTCTTGTAGACGTTGTTGGGCCTCCAAGTGCAGAGGTTTGTAGGACAGTAGCAAATTTCCCTCAAGTGGATGACCTAAGGTTTATCAATCCGTAGGAGGCGTAGGATGAAGATGGTCTCTCTCAAGCAACCCTGCAACCAAATAACAAAGAGTCTCTTGTGTCCCCAACACACCCAATACAATGGTAAATTGTATAGGTGCACTAGTTCGGCGAAGAGATGGTGATACAAGTGCAATATGGATGGTAGATATAGGTTTTTGTAATCTGAAAATATAAAAACAGCAAGGTAACTAATGATAAAAGTGAGCACAAACGGTATTGCAATGCGTTGAAACAAGGCCCAGGGTTCATACTTTCACTAGTGCAAGTTCTCTCAACAATAATAACATAATTGGATCACATAGCTATCCCTCAACATGCAACAAAGAGTCACTCCAAAGTCACTAATAGCAGAGAACAAACGAAGAGATCATGGTAGGGTACGAAACCACCTCAAAGTTATTCTTTCCAATCCATCTGTTGGGCTATTCCTATAAGTGTCACAAACAGCACTAGAGTTCGTACTAGAATAACACCTTAAGACACAAATCAACCAAAACCCTAATGTCACCTAGATACTCCAATGTCACCTCAAGTATCCGTGGGTATGATTATACGATATGCATCACACAATCTCAGATTCATCTATTCAACCAACACATAGGACCTCAAAGAGTGCCCCAAATATTATACCGGAGAGTCAAGACAAAAACGTATGCCAGCCCCTATGCATAGGTTCATGGGCGGAACCCGCAAGTTGATCACCAAAACATACATCAAGTGGATCAATAGAATACCCCATTGTCACCACGGGTATCCCACGCAAGACATACATCAAGTGTTCTCAAATCCTTAAAGACTCAATCCGATAAGATAACTTCAAAGGGAAAACTCAATCCATTACAAGAGAGTGGAGGGGAAGAAACATCATAAGATCCAACTATAATAGCAAAGCTCGCGATACATCAAGATTGTACCACCTCAAGAACATGAGAGAGAGAGAGAGATCAAACACATAGCTACTGGTACATACCCTCAGCCCCGAGGGAGAACTACTCCCTCCTCGTCATGGAGAGGACCAGGATGATGAAGATGGCCACCGGAGAGGGATCGCCCCCTCCGGCAGGGTGCCGGAACGGGTCTAGATTGGTTTTCGGTGGCTACGGAGGCTTCTGGCGGCGGAACTCCCGATCTATTGTGCTCCTCGAAGTTTTTAGGGTATATGGGTATATATGGGAGGAAGAAGTACGTAGGTGGACCTCCGGGCTGTCCACGAGGCAGGGGGCGTGCCCAGGAGGGTGGGCGCGCTCCCCACCCTCGTGGGCAGCCTGGGACTCTCCTCGTACATCTCCGATACTCCATGGGCTTCTTCTGGTCCAAAAATAAGTCCCGTGAAGTTTCAGGTCAATTGGACTCCGTTTGATTTTCCTTTTCTGCGATAATCTAAAACAAGGAAAAAACAGAAACTGGCACTAGGCTCTAGGTTAATAGTTTAGTCCCAAAAATAATATAAAAGTGCATAATAAAGCCCATAAACATCCAAAATAGATAATATAATAGCATGGAACAATCAAAAATTATAGATAATTTGGAGACGTATCAACATCCGCAAGCTTAATTCCTGCTCGTCCTCGAGTAGGTAAATGATAAAAACAGAATTTTTGATGTGGAATGCTACCTAACATATTTATCCATGTAATTCTCTTTATTGTGGCAAGAATATTCAGATCCATAAGATTCAAGACAAAAGTTTAATATTGACATGAAAATAATAATACTTCAAGCATACTAACTAAGCAATTATGTCTTCTCAAAATAACATGGCCAAAGAAAGTTATCCCTACAAAATCATATAGTCTGGCTATGCTCCATCTTCACCACACAACGTATTTTAATCATGCACAACCCCGATGACAAGCCAAGCAATTGTTTCATACTTTTGATGTTCTCAAACTTTTTCAATCTTCACGCAATACATGAGCGTGAGCCATCGACATATCACTATAGGTGGAATAGAATGGTGGTTGTGGAGAAGGCAAAAAGGAGAAGATAGTCTCACATCAACTAGGTGTATTAACATGCTATGGAGATGCCCATCAATAGATATCAATGTGAGTGAGTAGGGATTGCCATGCAACGGATGCACTAGAGCTATAAGTATATGAAAGCTCAAAAAGAAACTAAGTGGGTGTGCATCCAACTCGCTTGCTCACGAACACCTACACTATAAAAAAATACACTTCCGTGATGATACATGTTTGTCACAATAGGTCCCGTTTTCTGTCATGCATGTACATCCATGACAAATTTATGACAGAATCAAGATAGTCATACCTGTGTTGTCGTAGAAGTGTTCCATGACATTACCAAAATTATCATCACGGAAGTGTCCACTTCCATGACGATAAATCGCGCGTCACAGAAGTGCTTTCGTCAAGGGTGACCAACACGTGTCATCCATCGTAATGGAACGCCGTTAAGGTATTGGGTCGGGTTTTGGATCCGATAACCCGTTAACATCCCCGACCAATGGGGATTTTCCACGTGTAAAATCATCATTGGCTGGAGGAAACACGTGTCGGCTCATCGCTGGGACAGATGTCATCCACTCATTGGACAGAATGTGCCTATGATACGTCGACACGTGGCATGGCCCAACAGAGGCCCATTCCTGTGAAAAGGCCGGCCCGTTTGACTTGGTCAAAAGGTGGCGGGCCGGCCCATGGAAAGCATGTTAACGGCTTGTTCGCATATAGCCCATTTACAGCCCGCTAACCCAAAGCCCGTTACGCCCTATTCGAATTAGGCCCAGTAGCGTCATCTGGGCCATCCAATATGATTCTAGCCCGTTTTCACTTCAGGCCCATGTATGGCCCATGACGTCCTTCGACCCATATGTGGCCCTATGTAACTCTTGGCCTATTAACGGCCTGTGGTGAAACTGGCCCGTAATGAATAGTGTATCACTTTACACCCATTAACGGCCCGTGGTGAAACTGTCCCGTAAAGAATAGTGTATCACTTTATACCCATTAACGGCCCATTATTCCGTTGGGACGTTTCCAGCCCATGTTATCTTTCGGCCTTCTCAGAGCCCATTTATTCTTGGGCTATTTTCCAGGATTCTTTTACTTACAGCCCGTTACTGTCATTTTCTGCTTGTGGACCAAATTCAGCCTGTGGTTACAGTCGCCCCGTTTGTGGTCCGTTAATACGTTGGGCCGTTTTCATAGCGTCGTCAAATATGACCTATTAACGATGGCCCGTTATGGTCGGCCCATGAACGGACGATTCCAACTCTAGCCCGTTTACGGCCAGAATGCGGTCTGTTTGGCCCATGTTTGGCCAATCGATCATATGGCCCGTATAAGGCCCATTGATGATACGGCCCGTAGAAGGCCCATTGTTTCTACGGCCCGTAGAAGGCCTATTGTTTCTATGGCCCATAGAAGGCCCACTGTTCATACGGCCCGTAGAAGGCCCATTGTTTCTACGGCCCATAGGAGGCCTAGTGTCACTACAGTAAATATTAGCCCATGGTTATTGTGGCCTAGTTTTAAAAAATAGGTTATTGCAGCCACTAGCAAACCGCAGAAAAAGAACTGCACTGACTACAAGCAAACAAATAAACAAGACAACAAGGAAATAAATAAGCAAGCAACTTACACTAGGCTATCACGGCTATTACACATATTACATCCACTGGGCATCAAAGTTCACCACCAGTGCAAATATAGGGAACACAGCAGCATATAAACGCCGCAGCAAAACAAGTCCAGAACTGAAACCACTTCAGAAGAGCTCAAGAAACAATGTCCTGGGTACCCATAATGCTGGCAAGATGCTTAGCAAGCTTATTAACTTTCTCTTGTTTGGCGCTTAAGTCCTCCAGTGCTTGCTGTTGCACCAGAAAGTATGCATCTGAATTCTGCAGGGACTTCCTTAGTCCTTCAGCTTCCTATCGCATAACATCTGATTGATGTCTTTCAACTTGAAGTTGAGACTCAAGAAGCCGAACTGATTCAGGCAACGAGTTCGAAGAGCTGGTGCCAGCAGTGGTAGCCAGTAACTCAAACACTACATCAAGACATGACTTTGGGGTTGTCTCAGTGTCTTCAGTATAGTTTTTACCAGCTTTCTTGGAGACCACCAGGGATGTCTCACTATCTTGAACCTTATCTGCATTACTTCCTTCACCATTGCATAACAGGCTACTCTTGTCCAATATTTTATCCGCGTTCTAAAAGAGAAACAAACAAACACATCTCAGGTTTACAATGTAGTATATGAAACTCATTTTGGTAAACTAGTTCAGTAGTAAGGTGGACAGGATAACAGCATGAAACAAACATATATCTATGTAGTATGGTCACTGTATGGTCTATATCATTCTAGTTTATGTTGCCAAATCAAGATAGATACAGTTCGAATCATATCTATTTAAGACAAAGCAGCATAGACAGAATATAAGTGTGGGAAACTACAAAGCATGGCATGAGAACATAACTATTTATTCAATTGAAACTGAAATCAACATAGAGCAAGTTACAACAGCAAACAGCCAAACACGTTGAAGAAATAGGTTTAAAACATACCTATTGCGCCATTGGAGTTTAAATTGCATCCTTCAAATTTGAAATTAGTTGGTATCAGTAAATACAGTGATGCAAGAGCAAAGTAATATGAACCATAGCTACGGAACCTGACCTGAGAAAAATTCTTATTCTGCTTTAAGCGTTGACTTCGGGTTCGGAGTGGTGGTCCTCGTGATTTGGGAACTGCAGTTGCCTTACTAACTGCTCGTGTTTGGGTGCTCTGTGGTGGAGACGGTGTTGTGTTAACGAGAACTGGGTGTCTATTTGCTGGGGTTGGGGTTAGAAGGGGTGTAGCTGGTTCTCTGTCCAACTGGGTAGGGGTACAATCTGCATGATTGTGGGTTATGTGTGGTGGGGCTGGTTCTTGGGCAAGTACAACCATGGTTCTATCTGCATCGACAGGTAGCACGATCTTTTCTGAAGGCCGTGTTTTTACTCCCACAGATACTGCCATCACTCCCTCCAATTGAAATGGCTGATAAACAAGAAAAGTAATTGAATGTACAGACACTGTAACATAGACAGGTGCAATGGATAGTAGGGAAGAAAACAGGGCATGAAATAATTCACATTTATGTTGTCTAAGCAAACAGAATAGCAGGACATGATTTCACATATATGATGGCTAATTAAACAGGATAGCATGACACAATTTCACATGTATGATGGCTAACTAAACATGATAGAATGACATACTTCAAAATATGATAACTATGTAAATAGGATGACATGATATAACTATACGATGTGTCTATTAAAGTGGTTGGCGTGCCATAAATCACAAACATGTCGTCGATGGAAACATGATGGCATGATATAATTCACGGATATAATGACATAATTTAAAATATGATGACTATGTAAACAGGATGAGATGATATAACTATATTATGTCTTTAGAAAATGGGTTGGCATGCCATAATTCAGATACATGCTATCTATGTAAACATCATGGCATGACATAATTCAAATATATGATTTATATACTAAGGAAGTGAGCAGAGGGCAATCACATATATGATGTGTCAACTAAGGAGATGGCATTCAATATTGTGTATATGATGTAAAAACTAAGCATTGCAATACAACATATGCATTATATGAGTAATACAACCCTGCCAAGTTTGAGCATACACCTCAGGGGGATAATAGGACTGGTCATCTGCCTCTGAATCCTCCTCTGAAGAGCTATCTGTAACTAGTAAGATATCTGCTTCAGCAGGTAGCATTGTCTGCTCTGAAGACCTTGTTTTCACTCCAGATTTCTCCATCACCAATTCAAATGGCTGATGCACAGGAAGAGCAGTTGAATATACAACATTGTCGACAAAAGCAATGAGAAATACAAAAAAGGGACGACATGATATAATTCACATATATGACGCTTGCCTAAACAGCATGGCATTGCATAATTCACATACATAGTGCCTTGCAACAAGATAACATTGCATAATTCACATATATAATGTCTTACAACAAGATGGCATTGCATAATTCACATATATGGTAATTAGACACTAAACAGGTGGCATTCACACAAAGCATGTCTAAACTAAGCAAATGACATAGCAATGCAAGATACCATACGCACGATATGAGCAACATAACCCTGCCAAGTTAGGTCATGCACCTCGGGGAGGGGGATATGACTGGTCATCTGTCTCTGAATCCTCCTCTAAGGAGCTATCGGTAACCAGCAAGACATGCGCTTTGTCAGATAGCATTGTCTGCTCTGAAGACCTTGTTTCCACTCCAGATTTTTCCATGACTGTGCCAAATGGCTGATGCACAGGAAGAGTAATTGAATGTACTAAAATTGTTGACAAATTTAACACATAATAAAAAAATGATGGCATGATATAATGCACATATAAGATGACTGGCTAACCAGGGTGGCATTGCAAAATTCACATATATGATGCCTGGCTAGACAAGATGGCATTGCATGATTCACATATACGATAAAGAAACTAAACAGATGGCATTGACACAAAGCATGTTTAAACTAAGCAGATGACATCTTTAATGTATACAGTAAGCAATGCAAGGTACCATATGCATGATATTACCAACATCAGCATGCCAAGTTAGAGCGAAGACCTTATGGGGTAAATAGGAGTGGTCTTCTCCTTTTGAATCCCCCTCAGAACAGTTATCTTCCTCTTGATTACGATCTGAAATGGGTGGAGGGGGGCTGCCTTTGCGCCCACCATGGAACGACGTCTGCATGAAATTTTATTTCCACGCAAGGCTCGTCTCTTTTGCTCTACATGATCAATTCCATTGTGTACAATAACTGGCATGCATAGGAATAAAACATAGTGAGATTATGTAAGGAGTGCATGCACAAATCCAGAGTGATGGTAGCAAACTGTGGATAGACCCAAAACCAATGATAGCAGGCAGATAATAGCTTTAGTTAAAAAATACAGATAATGGCTCCTTTAATGTTTGTTTGCACCCAACATGAAACTCATAGTAGACACCGGAGATTAACCAGATAGTAGAAAGATAGTACTAATTGCTGCCCCAATATGTACCCCACAACCATTTAAAAACTCAAGTTTCAGCATTAGTTTGGACCTGACTCGGAGTCTAATAGGTGAACATGACGATAATGTAGCATGTCATCATATTAAGCGATGCATAACGTAAGCAGACACGGAAGAGTGCGACCTCTCTTGCGGACCCATGTAGTCCTCAAGGTCATCTGCTTAGTTGATGATGGTAATGCAGTTGCCGTGGCTGCCGATGACGGGGAAGAAGATCTGAGGCGGTGAAAGACAGTCTGGAGAGCGGATCCCTGCTGTGGTGAACCCTTCCATCGTTGGAGCAGCTGAGCTGGGGTGGAACATAGCGCCGCAGGAGCGGGACAAACCACACAAGGTTTTCTTTGACACATATCTGTAACAGAAGTAATTGAGTAAGGGCTTGTTTGAATTTGAGGATTCTAACAATGCAGGGATAGGAAATAGACAGGAATAGGATAGGAATGCACATGCAAAACAGAGAATTTAAAAACACAGGATTTCTTCCAATCTGGGTGTTTGATTCACAACAATTGGAAGATCACAGGATGCAAAAAAGCATGGTGAGATTAAGTCAAACCACAAGAAAATGTACGGTTATAATGCTATTATGCTACTATCTCTTAGTCTTGTGCTTGATGAATAGGAATATGAAAAGGAGGAGAAGTGAAAATTAGAATTCCTATGGTTTTTATTTCAAGGATACACTAAAGGAACAAATCCTACAGTTTTCCTTTGCTCCATTCCTTTGCACAAAATTCATGAAAAGTAGTACCATAGGAAACTTTCCAATTCCGATGTTTTTCATTCACTTTTCCTTTCAAGCACTGGCGATTCTAGTAGGCATGCTTGAGCAAGGAAAATCCTACACTAAAAAAATGTTTTTGTGCTACTTCTATTACTTTGGACCCAGGCCACTTCCATACTAGCTCAACTCCCAGGCCCATCGACAAATGCACAACTCAAACGCGCAGAGATAAATAATGATGGCGTTCTAGAGAGTCCATCATGGATAGCTAAGTTGCCTGGTACCTCACTGCTTGTCATATAGTAGGATAAAATAATTGTATTTCCCGTTACTACGAGTGCTCAGTGGATAATATATATAACATGTAGAGTAAAAAAGAGATGCAACAAGTGTACAACCTCTTTGGCGAAGCCATGTCGATCTCAGCGTGATTGGGTTGGCCGGTGAGGATGCTCCGGCTGACTTGGCTGTCGGAGGAGGGGAAGAAGATCTTAGGCGTCTGGAGATGGAGCTCGAGGTACTGCTCCGCTGTGATGGTGGGTTTCGTCGTTGGAGCAGCTCCGGTGAGTTGTACGACGCCGAGGCTGAAGCAGGACAAGAGAGACAACGAACAACGTTAACCTAAGTGGAATTCTAATAGCATCTCCAATACATGACGTAAAATACATAACCACAAAGTGCTAGATGTAAAATACATCAGCCGCTCATCTCTGAACTTAACTATCGAAACTGAATTTAACTATCGAAACTGAACTTAACTGTCAAAACTGAACTTAACTGTCGAAACTGAATTTTGCTGTCGAAACTGAACACACTAGCAAGGTGAGGCTACACGTCGGTCGACTGACTTTTTCTTCTCTAGTCAGTCGATTTTGCAGCCGTTGGATACGAAATCAAGGGCCTGCGGTTCATCTTCAACCTCCACCCCCCCTGAGCTGCCAGCCACCACCGGCCAAACAGCAGCCCCTTGCCGCCCGCGGCCAGCGGTGCGCCGCCCCGCCCGCCCCGAAAATACTCCCCACCGCCGGTCCGCCGCCGCCCCGGCCATCCCTCTAGCCCCCCCCCATGCCGAGCTTTTTCTTCGGTGATCCCCTGGCCACCGCCCTGCCACCGGCGGCGACCACCGCCCCCATCCTGAACCCTAAGATAGATAGTAGGGTACCTCTCTGGCGAGCCCCCTCCCCGCTGTGGCTGGTTCTTCCTTCACCCCGGCGAGCCCCCCCCCCCACCCCCTTAAAATCGACTGACCCAAAAGTCGATTCAGTCGACTGAAGTGTAGCTAAATCGGAGCAGCATCGCAAGCAAGAGCAAGAGCGAGAGCAGCAGCGCGAGCAAGAGCAATAGCAAGAGCAGACCAGGCAGGGGACCGAGAGCAAGAGCAGAGCAGCAGCACGAGCAAGAGCTAAAGTAGCAGCAGCTCCTACTGATGTGGACGTCGCCGCTGAGGGAGCGACGCCGTGGAGGAAGTGGCCGGCGACGCCGGCGTGGATGGAGTCGTGCCGTGTCGGCTCGGGACCGAGCGCTGGCAGCACCGTGAGATCGAATCAAGAAGAAAATGCGGTGATTAGTGTACAACCTCTTTGGTGGCACCGATTCGGCCGTAGCTTCATCTGAGGAAATGGTGATGATGATGCTCTTCCGATGGTGTAGGTGAAGACGGCGGTGTGGGAATGGAGGTGGCATGAAAGAGGAGGGGAACGTCGGGGCAGCTCCTTGGAGGTGGGGGACGGGTGCTGAACCGGCGGGACGATGAGATCGACGACGGATCCTCATCCGGTACGGTGGATGAGGGACGTCGAGGTGTTGCTGTGAACGACATCGTCGGGGAAGAGGCTCCGGCTGGGTGGCGAACGGAGCAGGGTGTGGGGTTTCATCACGGGTTTTCGCGGCCTCGGTGTACGAATGGGTGGGCGGATGGGATGGCAGTGGGGAACCATGGCTTAGAGACGCGCTTGTCCGAAATGTGGGGTAAGTTACGGAAGTACCCCCACCAATTTGAGGCGATTCTTTCGGTTCAAGGGTACCACGGGCATTTCGCGTGTCGGGATTTCACAGGAGGTGGGAGTTTTTGCGCGCGTTGTAATTTCGGAATAGCAAGGCGCGGGTTGAGATGGAGGGAGTTGTTGGAGCACAACGAGACAAAGATATATCTTAAATATTTCGGGCTAACAAGACGCGGGTTGAAGAGGCGGGAGTTTTGCAGCACGATAGACAGAGACGCTAGCTTGAATTTTCAGCATAACAAGGCACGGCTTGAAATTTCGGAAGAACAAGCTTAACGTGTACCCAAAAAAGACAATTTGCACCTCAACACGCACAACACACACACACACAAACACCATTTAGACTAGAGTAAGGTACACGTGCATTGCACGCATGAGATTTGGCAACCAAATTATGAATAAATACCACATTATAGCATGCAATCTTTGAGTCATATATGCATGATGTAGATGCTCGTTTAATTCTTATTGTTCATCTCATTCAAAATCATCTAGTTTTTATAAGAAAGCTAATCTATTTTAAGATTCATGGAATTGTGCATCGTAAGACATAAAGTAAAAACAAATAATGGCAAATCATGTAGAAAAAACATTTGGGCAATTCTGATACGGAAGATTCTAGAACAAATAAGAAGTGCTTGTGTTTTGATGTTTGTGCATTATGCTTAAGTTCAACCATGGAGTCTTCTAGATTATACATGTGGCGAAATCTGGTGGAATCTAGATGATATCCAACGGCTAGTAGTGCTCAAATTTGCCATCTTTGGACCATCGGATTCGCCTCATCCAACGACCATCTTTCAAAGTTAAATTTACCCGCACACAATAATATATATAGGGGTATAGATATAGATATGTGATGCGAAATCCGCCCATCATCTCCAATTAGAATAGTGGGTCCATTCATGGATGTGACGTGGCCAAATGATGTCTACCATCAGTATCTCAAATTCAAATCAGTCTGACCTTGTTCAATGCGTATACATTACAACATGCTCGTTTCCAAACCACACCGCGCAGATCTCCATTATATTCATGCATGCATGGGTTTCAAACATCAGGATCTCTTATTCAAATATTTGAATTCAACTTTACATTGATTATTACCTCACCTATTCTTTTACACCCATACAGTGGTCTTCTCTTTATAATTGTACCACTAACTTTCTCTCGTGCATGCATGCACACACACTACCAGTCGGCATTATCCATCGCACGCTTGCAATCTTTTTCTTCAGGTCGGTCTCCATTGAAGGCACACACCCACACACATCCCCCTCTCCATCATATCGGGCATTCTTTATCTCTCTGATACGTCTCCAACGCATCTATAATTTTTGATTGCTCCATGCTATATTATCTACTGTTTCGAATGTTTATGGGCTTTATTATACACTTTTATATCATTTTTGGGACTAACCTATTAACCCAGAGCCCAGTGCCAGTTTCTATTTTTACCCTGTTTTAGGGTTTCAAAGAAAAGGAAAATCAAACGGAGTCCAATTGACCTGAAACTTCACTGAACTCATTTTTGGAAGGAAAGAAGCCCAAAAGACTTGGAGTGCACGTCGGGGGATCTGCGAGGAGGTCACGAGGCAGGGGGCGCGCCCACCCACCTGGGCGTGCCCTCCACCCTCGTGAGCCCCTCGTGGCCCCCCTGACGTACTTCTTCCGCCTATATATCTCCATATACCCTAAAAACATCCGAGAGCACAATAGATCGGGAGTTCCGCTGCCAGAAGCCTCCGTAGCCACCGAAAGCCAATCTAGACCCGTTCCGGCACCCTGCCGGAGGGGGCAATCCCTCTCCAATGGCCATCTTCATCATCCTGGTGCTCTCCATGATGAGGAGGGAGTAGTTCTCCCTCGGGGCTGAGGGTATGTACCAGTAGCTATGTGTTTGATCTCTCTCTCTCTCTCATGTTCTTGATTTGGCATGATCTTGATGTATCGCGAGCTTTGCTATTATAGTTGGATCTTATGTTTCTCCTCCCCCTCTTCTCTCTTGTAATGAATTGAGTTTCCCCTTTGAAGTTATCTTATCGGATTGAGTCTTTAAAGATTTGAGAACACTTGATGTATGTCTTGACGTGGATATCTGTGGTGACAATGGGATATCACGTGATTCACTTGATGTATGTTTTGGTGATCAACTTGCGGGTTCCGCCCATGAACCTATGCATAGGGGTTGGCACACGTTTTCATCGTGATTCTCCGGTAGAACTTTGGGGCACTCTTTGAGGTCCTTTGTGTTGGTTGAATAGATGAATCTGAGATTGTGTGATGCATATCATACAATCATATCCACGGATACTTGAGCTGACATTGGAGTATCTAGGTGACATTAGGGTTTTGGTTGATTTATGTCTTAAGGTGTTATTCTAGTACGAACTCTAGGGCTGTTTGTGACATTTATAGGAATAGCCCAACGGATTGATTGGAAAGAATAACTTTGAGGTGGTTTCGTACCCTACCATAATCTCTTCGTTCGCTCTCCGCTATTAGTGAGTTTGGAGTGACTCTTTGTTGCATGTTGAGGGATAGTTATGTGATCTAATTATGTTAGTATTGTTGAGGGAACTTGCACTAGTGAAAGTATGAACCATAGGCCTTATTTCCTATCATTGCAACACGGTTTACGCTCACTTTTATCACTTGCTACCTTGCTATTTTTATTATTTCAGATTACAAATACCTTTATCTACTATCCATATACCACTTGTTTCACTATCTCTTCGCCGAACTAGTGCACCTATACAATTTACCATTGTATTGGGTGTGTTGGGGACACAAGAGACTCTTTGTTATTTGGTTGCAGGGTTGCTTGAGAGAGACCATCTTCATCCTACGCCTCCTACGGATTGATAAACCTTAGGTCATCCACTTGAGGGAAATTTTCTACTGTCCTACAAACCTCTGCACTTGGAGGCCCAACAACGTCTACAAGAAGAAGGTTGTGTAGTAGAGATCAAGCTCTTTTTTGGCGCCGTTGCCGGGGAGGTGAGTGCTTGAAGGTATATCTTTAGATCTTGCAATCGAGTCTTTTAGTTTCTTTTTTTATCACTAGTCTAGTTTATAAAAGAAAACTACCAAAAAAATGGAATTGAGTTTGTCTTTTTGATATCTTTCGTGAGTATGATGGAAAGGAAAATTGTGCCTAAGTGTTAGAAGAAGAATGCATTAAATTGTTTGGCACTAAATATTTGAATGATGAGCATGATTGCAATGTTGTTAGTATGAATTCCTTGAATATCTATGATGCTAATGATATGCAAAGCCACAAGCTTGGGGATGCTATGTTTGATGAATATGATATTTTTAGTCCCCCAAGTTTTGATGTGCTAATTTATTATGATGATAGCATGCATCCTATTTATGATGATTATATTGATGAAAGTGGGTTTGGAGAGGTCATGACTTTATTTTGTGATGAATCCACTATTTCGGAAGAGGTCCCAATTGATTATGAGAACAAAGTTGCTATCTATGATGATTATTGTGACGACTTGTATGCTATAAAGAATAATGATATCCATGAAACTTCTCATGATGATTTTAGTTCTCAATTGGATTATGCCTCACATGATAATTATTTTGTTGAGTTTGCTCCCACTATTATTCATGAGAAGAATTTTGCTTGTGTGGAGAGTAGTAAAATTTCTATGCTTGTAGATCATGAAAAGAATGATTTAGGTGTTGGTTATATTTTTGAATTCATTCATGATGCTACTGAAAATTACTATGAGGGGGGAATATATGCTTGTAGGAATTGCAATAATATCAAGTTTCCTCTCTATGTGCATAAAGTTTTGAAGTTATGCTTGTTTTACCTTCCTATGCAAGTTGATTCTTGTTCCCACAAGTTGGTTGCTCACAAAATCCCTATGCATCGGAAGTATGTTAGACTTAAATGTGCTAGTCATATTCTTCATGATGCTCTTTTTATGTTACAATTCTTATCTTTTATATGAGCATCATTGAAATCATCATGCCTAGCTGGGGGCATTAAACGATAGAGCTTGTTGGGAGGCAACCCAATTTTATTTTAGTTACTTGCTTTTTGTTCCTGTTTAGTAATAAATAATTCATCTAGCCTCTGTTTAGATGTGGTTTTATGCTTTTAATTAGTGTTTGTGCCAAGTAGAACCTTTGGGAAGACTTGGGGAAAGTCTTGTTGATCATGCTGTAAAAAACAGAAACTTTAGCGCTCACGAGAATTGCTGCCATTTTTATTTGGAGAGTGCTATTTAGTTAATTCTTTTTGAATATGATTAATATATAAATTCCTCAGGTCCAGAAATTTGTTTGAGAAATTTATGAGTTCCATAAGTATACGTTTGATTCAGATTACTACAGACTGTTCTGTTTTTGACAGATTCTATTTTTCATGTGTTGTTTGCTTATTTTGATGAATCTATGGCTAGTAAAATAGTTTATAAACCATAGAGAAGTTATAATACAGTAGGTTTAACACCAATATAAATAAAGAATGAGTTCATTACAGTACCTTGAAGTGGTGATTTATTTTCTTATACCGACGGAGCTTACAAGTTTTCTGTTAAGTTTTGTGTTGTGAAGTTTTCAAGTTTTGGGTAAAGATTCGATGTACTATGGAATAAGGAGTGGCAAGAGCCTAAGCTTGGGGATGCACAAGGCACCCCAAGGTAATATTAAAGGATAGCTAAGAGCCTAAGCTTGGGGATGCCCCGGAAGGCATCCCCTCTTTCGTCTTCGTTCATCGGTAACTTTACTTGGAGCTATATTTTTATTTACCACATGATATGTGTTTTGCTTGGAGCGTCAATTTATTTTGTTAGTATTTGCTTGCTGTTATTTAGAACAATGTTTTGCATCTTTTATTTCAATAAAAGTGGCATTTATAGCCTTTACTATGCCTATTTCAGAAGTCCACATGTTGTTGTTTGAAAACAGAAAGTTTACCGCTGTTGCAATAATTCCCTAGAAAAGTCAAAATGTGATAAAATGTTGAAACCTTCTGCATATTAAGCTCTGATAAATTTACTACAGTGGGAATTTTCTTTCATAATTTTTGGAGCTAGGGAAGTATGGATGTTGCTGCATTCTTTACAGACTATCCTATTTAGGCAGATTGTTGTTATGTTTGCATTGTTTGCATATGTTTGCTTCTTTAATAATTCTATTTGAGGATAGGACTATTAAATATGCAGAGGCATTTAGTATGCAATGTTGAACAATAATTTTATTGATTTGCTACAGTAGAGTATGATAAGGTTTTGGCAATGGTTTATACTAACTTATCTCACGAGTCCTTGTTGAGTTTTGTGTGGATGAAGCTTTTGAGATTTAGGGAGACCGTGATATGAGAGGAATTAAGGAGACACAAAAGCTCAAGCTTGGGGATGCCCAAGGCACCCCAAGATAATATTTCCATAATTCTCAAGCGTCTAAGCTTGGGGATGCCCCGGTTGGCATCCCACCTTTCTTCTTCAACAACTATCGGTTAGTTTCGGTTGATCCTAAGTTTTCGCTACTTCACATGATGTTTGCCATTCTTAGAATGTCATTTTATTTTGCTTTTCTTGCTGTTTAAATAAATTATCAATATCTGAAATTATTAAATGAGAGAGAGTCTTTGTATAGTTGCATAATTATTAAACTACTCATTGATCTTCACTTATATCTTTCGGAGTAGTTTGTTGTTGCTCTAGTGCTTCACTTATATCTTTTAGAGCATGGTGGTAGTTTTATTTTCAAGAAATAGATGAACTCTCATGCTTCACTTAGATTATTTTGAGAGTCTTAAATAGCATGGTAATTTGCTTAAAATCTTAATATGCTTGGTATGCAAGAATAATAAAATTCTCTTATGAGTGTTTTGAATACTATGAGAAGTTTGATACTTGATGATTGTTTTGAGATATGAGGATGGTAATATTAGAGTCATGCTAGTTGAGTAGTTGTGAATTTGAGAAATACTTGTGTTCAAGTTTGTGATTCCCGTAGCATGCACGTATGGTGAACCGTTATGTGATGAAGTCGGAGCATGATTTATTTATTGATTGCCTTCCTTATGAGTGGCTGTCGGGGACGAGCGATGGTCTTTTCCTACCAATCTATCCCCCTAGGAGCATGCGCGTAGTACTTTGTTTCGATAACTAATAGATTTTTGCAATAAGTATGTGAGTTCCTCATGAATAATATTGAGTCCATGGATTATACGCACTCTCACCCTTCCACCCTTGCTAGCCTCTCTAGTACCGCGCAACTTTCGCCGGTACCATAAACCCACCATATACCTTCCTCAAAACAGCCACCATACCTACCTATTATGGCATTTCCATAGCCATTCCGAGATATATTGCCATGCAACTTTCCACCGTTCCGTTTATGACACACTCCATCATTGTCATATTGCTTAGCATGATCATGTAGTTGACATCGTATTTGTGGCAAAGCCACCATTCATAATTCTTTCATACATGTCACTCATGAGTCATTGCATATCCCGGTACACCGCCGGAGGCATTCATATAGAGTCATATCTTGTTCTAAGTATCGAGTTGTAATTCTTGAGTTGTAAGTAAATAAAAGTGTGATGATCATCATTATTAGAGCATTGTCCCAGTGAGGAAAGGATGATGGAGACCATGATTCCCCCACAAGTCGGGATGAGACTCCGGACGAAAATAAATAAATAAATAAATAAATCAAAGAGGCCAAAGAAGCCCAAATAAAAAAAGAGAAAAGAGGCCATAAAAAAAGAGAAGGCCCAAATAAAAAAATATATATAAATAAAAAAATGAGAGAAAAAGAGAGAAGGGACAATGCTACTATCCTTTTACCACACTTGTGCTTCAAAGTATCACCATGATCTTCATGATAGAGAGTCTCCTATGTTGTCACTTTCATATACTAGTGGGAATCTTTCATTATAGAACTTGGCTTGTATAGTCCAATGATGGGCTTCCTCAAAATTCCCTAGGTCTTCGTGAGCAAGCAAGTTGGATGCACACCCACTAGTTTCTTTTGTTGAGCTTTCATATACTTATAGCTCTGGTGCATCCGTTGCATGGCAATCCCTACTCACTCACATTGATATCTATTGATGGGCATCTCCATAGCCCATTGATACGCCTAGTTGATGTTAGACTATCTTCTCCTTTTGTCTTCTCCACAACCACCATCCTATTCCACCTATAGTGCTATGTCCATGGCTCACGCTCATCTATTGCGTGAAGATTGAAAAAGTTTGAGAACATCAAAAGTATGAAACAATTGCTTGGCTTGTCATCGGGGTTGTGCATGATTAAAATACGTTGTGTGGTGAAGATGGAGCATAGCCAGACTATATGATTTTGTAGGGATAACTTTCTTTGGCCATGTTATTTTGAGAAGACATAATTGCTTAGTTAGTATGCTTGAAGTATTATTATTTTCATGTCAATATTAAACTTTTGTCTTGAATCTTATGGATCTGAATATTCTTGCCACAATAAAGAGAATTACATGGATAAATATGTTAGGTAGCATTCCACATCAAAATTTCTGTTTTTATCATTTAGCTACTCGAGGACGAGCAGGAATTAAGCTTGGGGATGCTGATACGTCTCCAACGTATCTTTAATTTCTGATTGATCCATGCTATATTATCTACTGTTTTGAATGTTTATGGGCTTTATTATACACTTTTATATCATTTTTGGGACTAATCTATTAACCCAGAGCCTAGTGCCAGTTTCTGTTTTTACCCTATTTTAGGGTTTCAAAGAAAAGGAAAATCAAACGGATTCCAATTGACCTGAAACTTCACGGAACTCATTTTTGGAAGGAAAGAAGCCCAGAAGACTTGGAGTGCATGTCGGGGGATCTGCGAGGAGGTCACGAGGCAGGGGGGCGCCCCCTGACGTACTTCTTCCGCCTATATATCTCCATATACCCTAAAAACATCTGAGAGCACAATATATCGGGAGTTCCGCCGCCAGAAGCCTCCGTAGCCACCGAAAGCCAATCTAGACCCGTTTCGGCACCCTGCCGGAGGGGGCAATCCCTCTCCGGTGGCCATCTTCATCATCCCAGTGCTCTCCATGATGAGGAGGGAGTAGTTCTCCCTCGGGGCTGAGGGTATGTACCAGTAGCTATGTGTTTGATCTCTCTCTCTCTCCTCTCGTGTTCTTGAGGTGGTACGATCTTGATGTATCGCGAGCTTTGCTATTATAGTTGGATCTTATGTTTCTCCTCCCCCTCTTCTCTCTTGTAATGAATTGAGTTTCCCCTTTGAAGTTATCTTATCAGATTGAGTCTTTAAAGATTTGAGAACACTTGATGTATGTCTTGCCGTGGATATCTGTGGTGACAATGGTATATCACGTGATTCACTTGATGTATGTTTTGGTGATCAACTTGCGGGTTCCGCCCATGAACCTATGCATAGGGGTTGGCACACGTTTTCGTCGTGATTCTTCGGTAGAACTTTGGGGCACTCTTTGAGGTCCTTTGTGTTGGTTGAATAGATGAATCTGAGATTGTGTGATGCATATCATATAATCATACCCACGGATACTTGAGGTGACATTGGAGTATCTAGGTGACATTAGGGTTTTGGTTGATTTGTGTCTTAAGGTGTTATTCTAGTACGAACTCTAGGGTTGTTTGTGACATTTATAGGAATAGCCCAACAGATTGATTGGAAAGAATAACTTTGAGGTGGTTTCGTACCCTACCATAATCTCTTCATTCGTTCTCCGCTATTAGTGACTTTGGAGTGACTCTTTGTTGCATGTTGAGGGATAGTTATGGGATCTAATTATGTTAGTATTGTTGAGGGAACTTGCACTAGCGGAAGTATGAACCCTAGGCCTTATTTCCTATCATTGCAATACCGCTTATGCTCACTTTTATCATTGTTACCTTGCTGTTTTTATTATTTTCAGATTACAAATACCTTTATCTACTATCCATATACCACTTGTTTCACTATCTCTTCGCCGAACTAGTGCACCTATACAATTTACCATTGTATTGGGTGTGTTGGGGACACAAGAGACTCTTTGTTATTTGGTTGCAGGGTTGCTTGAGAGAGACCATCTTCATCCTACGCCTCCTACGGATTGATAAACCTTAGGTCATCCACTTGAGGGAAATTTGCTACTGTCCTACAAACCTCTGCACTTGGAGGCCCAACAACGTCTACAAGAAGAAGGTTGTGTAGTAGACATCACTCTCACGCGTGCATGCGCAACGATCGATGTTCCTCTATGTATGTGTGTATATAGCTAGGTCTTTCATAGTTTTCCACACAAACCGATCAATCAATATATCCAGTGAGGTCTCACCCTCTTTCACACGTCCACATCGAACAATCTATACCTCACTATATAGGATTAGCATATATAGCTAATACACCCACATTAAATATATATCCAACGTCCCCCTCTCATCATCCATGCCTTTCGCTTCATCTCTCAGACGCGTGCACAATGGCGAAGAAGGGGGCAGTAAGGGCCCTGCCCCCTCCCCCCTAACATCACTATATATCGAGGCTAATAAGAATGTGATCATTAGACAATTGCTGCTAAAATTGGTTTAAATTCATGAATTGACCCTCCTCGTAAAGGATTAGCAATGCTTGCCCCCCTAGCTCATTTATTTTTCATGGCTCCGCCACTGCGCGCAACAGCGCACGTGTTCGCCCCCCCTCTCTAAATATCGATCTCGCACTTGTGCATTCCTTCATAGTCTCCCTCCAGTCGACCCCTCGCACCATCTTCTAGCCCCCCACCAGATTTTGCCACATGTACAATCTAGCAGACTCCATGGTTGAGTTTAAGCATAATGCACAAACCTCAAAACAACAATGGTTCTCTTTTGTTCTAGAATCTTCTGTATCATAACTGCCCAAACTTTTTTTCTAGTTGAATTGCCATTATTTGTTTTTACTTTATGCTTTACAACGCACAATTCCATGAATCATAAAATAGATTAAGGGCTTCTTTGATTCAAAGGATTCTCAAAGGAATTTTGGAGGATTCTAATCATTAGGAATTTTTCCTATCTTGGTTGTTTGATTCGTAGGATTGTAAACCATAGGAATTTTTCCATATGATTCATTTGCACTAGATTTCATAGGAAACATCCCATCCACTCAAACCTCTTTGAAAGAATTCTGCGTTTTTTGTATGCACAATCAAACACTCGTACAATCCTGTAGGATTCAAGACGACATTCCACTATAATCCCATGTTTTTCCTATTCCCGCGTTCTTAGCTTTTTTATAAAAACTAATTGATTTTGAATGAGATGAACTATAAGAATTAAACGAAGGGCTACATCAGGCATATATGACTCAGAGCTTACATGCTATAGTGTGGTATTTATTCATAATTTGATTGCAAAATCTGATGCGTGCAATGCACGTGTACCTTACGAGTACTTCGAGTATGTGCAAAACACGTAAATTAGAATACCAATGGCACGTTACACAGTGTCTCTCTTACAGTTCATGAAGCCACATGGCGCATGTGGAGGCGTTGTCGTGACCTCCTTGCGTGGATTGATCACAGTGACGTGCTGCTGGTTCCAGAAGAATGTACTCGTCCTCCCTGAGCTATACTGGCGGTACATGCACGAAGCAAAGATGTGCACGCATGCCACGCACGCACTCATTCCCTCGCATGCACACACGGGTACACAGGCGGGTGCAATTTTGTACCAAGATCCACCCCATGTGATAATTTGACGCGTGTAAAGTCGTTCACTTCATTGATGGTCAATTAATACAACGCATGCAAATTGAGTGGACGTGAGGGCGGAAGAAAGACATTATTACTCCACTGCGCGCATGCGAGTAGTTAAATCGTGGGTTGCTAGTAGTACTTCCATTGGTCTCCTTCGTATTTTGTGCCAATTTTTGACAGTAACATAATATTTACGCATTTGAGCAGTGTAGTACTTGAAAATTATGTTCCGCTAAACTCATGGGGAGACGTTTCGGGCCTCGAAATCAAAACCATCAATTAATCTTTACCTTGTTCCCATCACATTCGAAAGCCTGCTCACACCTACTAGTACGTACCAAACCTGAACGTGTTCCCACTATGCAGGTATTAGCACTAGTGCTAGTACTTAGGTTATAAAAAGGGGAACTACCTAACCAAAAATTACTCTACCTTTCCTCCTCATAAGTGCTTCTTCTTCATCCATCGTTGCCATGGCCGGTGAGCAGAGCTCTAGGTCGAGAACTACTCGTAACAAGGGAGCGGCAACCAAGGCTGCGAAAAAAAGAGAGGGCTCGCCGCCACGCAGAGACCTCGAAAGATCTCTCACGGGCAGGCGATGGCTCCTAGGAGTGCCCTAGCTGCAGAGGCGAACATGCCGAGCCGGCGGAGCTGGAGTCATTATCCCTCGACGGCATTCCCGACCAGCTCAATAAGCACCTCAATAATCAGAAGGAGTTCATCCAAGGCTTGATGGAGTTGCTGAAGGAGAGCCTCGATGACATGCCCGCTGAGCTCAATCAGCAGGGGGAGTTGACCGCCGGCTTGGTGATGCTGCTGAAGAAGAGCATTGCCTCGGAGAAGAAGGCGACCGGCGAAATCCTGCGACTTCAGGAGGACAAGGCGAAGCTCTGCCAAGAGATCGACCTGTTGAAGGAGAAGAACGCCGGCTGGAAGAAGCTGCATGAGAATAGTAGTTCCTCGATGAAGATGTTGCAGGCCCTCGTCATGGAACAAATGGAGGAGTTGGTGAAGCTCCGCATCGAGCACCCGGCTGCTGTCAAGGTACGTAATGCGGCCGTGGAACAGATGATGAAGGCTCGTGTCGAGAAATCCTGCGTCATGGACAGAATGAAGAAGATGGCAGAGGAGACGCGCAAGGAGATGGAGGTCGTGTAGGATATGAAGAAGCAGTTACGACTCCGTGGCGAATTAGATCATTTGGGGTGATAATCTTCCTTCTTCTTTTGCTCCTGTGTTTCATCTTTTGCTTTGGGTGTTTCGCCGCACGTGTCACGTTCTCTGCGAGGCATGAATAGAACAATGGTTTTTTTAGGGAATGAATAGAACAATGCTAACAATGAGATGACTAGCAAATTAGATCATTTTTATCGCCATATGGCACTGGGCTGCCGTGTTTCGTGCTCCTCCGTCGCAGTACTACTCCAGTGGAAAACTTGAGTATACCGCACGATTCTTTGCTCCTCCTCGATCAGGTCATCGGCGCATTTATATGAGAAGTCAAATCACAAGGCCCCGCCTTCCAGTAGTAATGAGCCGTCAAATCACAAAGGCCCTAGCCTATCGTGAAACCGACCAAGCTAGACTGCCCCGCCCTCTAGCCTTTTAAAAAATGTATACTTTTGTACAACAGTAGTATCGATGGATTGCGCCATGGAGCAAAACTTGAAATTAAAAAAAGGTGGTACATATAGAGAGTGCTTGTCGCCAAATTATGCATATAGTACTATTAAAAGGCTAGTCACAATAATGGTGTCCAACACAACCCACCCCTCAAATAAAACTAAGAGGGTGCTTGGATACGTTTTAGTCCCATGACTAAAAGTAGTGGGTCTAAAACATGCTAGCCTCACCCATGCTTGGATCCAAATACTAAAAAGGCTAAAATCAAGTTAATGAGTATTTATTATCCTCCAAACCCTCCAATCCATAACTCGCCTGTGTTAAAGGAGAGGAGTTAAATGAGTAGAGAGAGGACTAATCCACATTTTATTAGGGGTACTCCTGACTAAAAAAATAGTCTCAAGACTAGTTTTAGCCCCTCTTTAGTCAGGGGTGCTTGGAACTTTAGCCTCTTAAAGAGACTATTTTTAGTCAGACTAAAATAAGTCCCTTGGATCCAAGCACCCTCTAAGCATCCTGGAATTCTTTGACAAAACTAAGCACCCTAAAATTCTTTGACAACTAAACTGCTGGCTATATGATGTTGGCCATATATATTGTATGTATATAATGTGAAGAAATGAGTGGTAGTACTATACCAACTAAAAGATGAAATGTAAGAAATACTAGTATGTACGTACTGAAGAGTTAAAGTAACGAGAAGAAACATAACATAGTTCTGCTGGGGGCTCAGCACAACACACCCCTCAAATTAAATTAAGCACACCTGAAATTAAACTTTGCAACTATTCCGGTAGACACTGCATTAGAACCACCATGAGCAACGACACTGCCACCTTACTCGGAGTCCTCGTCCACGTCCTCGACTTCGTCCTTGTCCCTCTTCCTCTTGGACGATACTTCTTTGCTTGAACCGCACACTTGGCTGTTGCTCTTCGTCCAACCCTTGTAGATATTGAAGCAAAGGTAGCCATCCATTGTAGCATAGTGGATGTGGTCTATATCTAGTACATTCCGCTGCCATGCATGACAATGAAACGTGTATGAAGGTTTCTCCAGTTTACCGTATGAAGGATGAACCATGGCTCCTGCCAGGGTCAGCATTGAAGGCTGACGAGAGGACACCAGCCGATTCTTCTAGAGGTCGAAGGGGTTGCCTACAATGAGACCTATCCGATGCAGGACATCCCTGTCGTTCTTAAAGTCAACAGTAACGAATTTCACGGTTTTGTCCTTGAGGAAGTTCTTAAAATCCTGACACTCAATGCCGGCATGGCATATGTGGTAGACCAAGCAAACGTTATGTACGCAAACCTGGATCACGACGGGCTTCTTCCTCTCTTCGTCCTTTAGATCCTTCTCTGGTCCCAGGACTGTGGTGCACTCAACATCTAGCCCAGCGACCCACTCATCATCTGAGTTTTCGAACATGCGTCTGAAGCGAGAAAGGCATCCTTTCACCATCACGGAAGAACGGGTGTAGATGACGTCGAACTCATCGCCGGTGATGGTTCTAACCTTGTACTCACCGCCAATCGTGGAGATTTAGGACGCCATGGATTTGGGAGGAGTGTTAGGATTAGTGGAACTGCCGTAATGTGAATGGGCGGGACGACTAGGAGCAAAGCGCCGTAGTATTGAAGGACGTGCGGGGATGAGTAGGAGCGAACTGTCAGTGTGCGAACGGCAGGGTAGTGGCTGATATGTCCATTTTGCATCATGCTTTTATATCGATATTTATTGCATTATGGACTGTTATTTCACTTTATGTCACAATACTTATGGCTATTCTCTCTTATTTTACAAGGATTACATAAGGAGGGAGAATGCCGGCAGCTGGAATTCTGGGCTGGAAAAGGAGCAAATATTAGAGACCTATTTTGCGCAACTCCAAAAGTCCTGAAACTCCATAGAACATTTTAAAATAAATAAAGAAAAATCTTCACCAAAGATGAAGGACAGGGGGCCCACACCCTGCTCACGAGGGTGTGCCCCCCCCCAGGGTGCGCCCCCTACCTCGTGGGCCCCCTAGTGGCTCTCCGACGTCCATCTTCTGCTATATGAAGTCTTTCGATGAGAAAAAAATAAGAGGGAACTTTTCGGGACGAGACTCCGCCGCCACGAGGCGGAACCTTGGCGGAACCAATCTAGAGCTCTGGCAGAGCTGTTCTGTCGGGGATACTTCCCTCCGGGAGGGGGAAATGATCACCATCGTCATCACCAACGCTCCTCTCATCGGGAGAGGGCAATCTCCACCAACATCTTCACCGGCACCATCTCATCTCCAAACCCTAGTTCATCTCTTGTATCCAATTCTTGTCTCAAAGTCCGGGATTGGTGCTAGTAGGTTGCTAGTAGTGTTGATTACTCCTTGTAGTTGATGCTAGTTGGTTTATTTGGTGGAAGATCATATGTTCAGATCCTATATGCATATTATTACCCCTCTGATTATGAACATGAATATGATTTGTGAGTAATTATGTTTGTTCCTGAGGACAAGGGAGAAGTCTTGCTATTAGTAGTCATGTGAATTTGGTATTTGTTTGATATTTTGATAAGATGCATGTTGTCTAGCCTCTAGTGGTGTTATGTGAACGTCGACTACATAACACTTCACCATTATTTGGGCCTAGAGGAAGGCATTGGGAAGTAATAAGTAGATGATGGGTTGCTAGAGTGACAGAAGCTTAAACCCTAGTTTATGCGTTGCTTCGTAAGGGGCTGATTTGGATCCATATGTTTCATGCTATGGTTAGGTTTACCTTAATACTTTTGTTGTAGTTGCAGATGCTTGCAATAGAGGTTAATAATAAGTGGGATGCTTGTTCAAGTAAGAACAACACCCAAGCACCGGTCCACCCACATATCAAATTATCAAAGTATCGGACGCAAATCATACGAACGTGATGAAAACTAGCTTGACGATATTCCCATGTGTCCTCGGGAGCGCTTTTCCTATTATAAGAGTTTGTTCCGGCTTGTCCTTTGCTACAAAAAGGATTGGGCCACCTTGCTGCACTTTATTTACTTTTGCTACTTGTTGCTCGTTACAATTTATCTTGTCACAAAACTATCTGTTACCACTTATTTCAGTACTTGCAGAGAATACCTTGCTGAAAACCGCTTATCATTTCCTTCTGCTCCTCGTTGGGTTCGACACTCTTACTTATCGAAAGGACTACGATAGATCCCCTATACTTGTGGGTCATCAAGACTCTTTTCTGGCGCCGTTGCCAGGGAGTGTAGCGCCTTTGGTAGGTGGAATTTGGTAAGGAAAAATTTATATAGTGTGCTGAAATTTACTGTCACTTGTTAGTATGGAAAGTAATTCTCGGAGGGGCTTGTTCGGGGTATCTTCACCCCATCCAGTAGAGCAAAGAGTTTCTCCTCAACCTACTGAACCTATTGAAAATAAAACTCCTTTTGAATTTCCTTCGGGTATGATGGAAAAACTGCTAGCTAACCCTTTTACAGGAGATGGAACAAAGCATCCTGATGAGCACTTAATATATGTGGATGAAGTTTGTGGATTATTTAAGCTCGTAGGTATACCCGATGATGTTGCTAAGAAGAAGGTCTTCCCTTTATCTTTGAAGGGAGACGCATTGATATGGTATAGGCTATGTGATGATATGAAATCATGGAACTATAAAAGATTGAAATTGGAATTCCATCAAAAGTATTACCCTATGCATCTTGTTCATCATGATCGCAATTATATATATAATTTCTGGCCTCGCGAAGGAGAAAGCATCGCTCAAGCTTGGGGGAGGCTTAAATCAATGTTATATTCATGCCCCAATCATGAGCTCTCGAGAGAAATAATTATGCAAAGTTTTTATGCTCGGCTTTCTCATAATAATCAACCATGCTCGATACTTCTTATGCTGGCTCTTTTATGATGAAGACAATTGAATTCAGATGGAATTTATTGGATAGAATTAAACGCAACTCTGAAGATTGGGACCTCGATGAAGGTAAGGAGTCAGGTATGACACCTAAGTTTGATTGTGTTAAATCTTTTATGGATACTGATATTTTTCGTAAGTTTAGCACTAAATGGACTTGACTCTGAGATAGTAGCTTCTTTCTGTGAATCTTTTTCTACATATGTTGATCTCCCTAAGGAGAAGTGGTTTAAAAATCATCCTCCCACAGAAGTAAAAGTAGCTGCACCTATTAAAGTTGAAGAAAAGACTATCACTTATAATGATCCTATTGTTCCTACTTCTTATGCTGAGAAACCACCTTTCCCTGTTAGAATAAAGGATCATGCTAAAGCTTCAACTGTTGTTCGTAAAAAGCAATATTAGAACTTATACACCTCCTGAGCAAGTTAAAGTAGAACCTAATATTTCTATTGTTAAAGATCTCTTGTCTGATAATATTGATGGGCATGTTATTTAGTTTGAAGGTGAAACTACTAGAATCGCTAAACCTTGTGCTAAATATAAACATAGACATGTGGTAGGCGTGCCTGTTATTTCTGTTAAAATAGGAGATCATTGTTATCATGGCTTATGTAATATGGGTGCGAGTGCTAGTGTTATACCGCATACTTTATATGAAGAAATTAAGAATGAAATTGCACCTGCTGAGTTAGAAGGTATTGATGTCACAATTAAACTTGCCAATAGAGATACTATTTCACCAATTGGAATTGTTAGATATGTTGAAGTCTTGTGTGGGAAAACTAAATATACTGTTGATTTTCTTGTTCTTACTTCTCCGCAAGATAGCTTTTGTCCCATTATATTTGGTAGACCCTTCTTGAACATTGTTAATGCTAGGATAGATTGCGAAAAGAATGTTGTTACTATTGGCTTGGATGATATGGTTCATGAGTTTAATTTCTCTAAATTTAGTAAACAACATCGTGAGGAAGAATTACCTAGTAAGGATGAGATTATTGGTCTTGCTTCTATTGCCGTACCTCCTAGTGATCCTTTAGAACACTATTTGCTAGACCATGAAAATGATATATTCATGAATGAAAGAAGGGAAATAGATGAAGTATTCTTTAAACAGGAACCTATTCTGCAACACAATTTTCCTGTTGAAATTTTAGGGGATCCTCCTCCACCCAAGGGTGATCCCGTGTTTGAGCTTAAACCATTGCCTGATAATCTTAAATATGCTTATCTTGATGAAAAGAAGATATATCATGTTATTATTAGTGCTAACCTTTTAGAGCATGAAGAAGAAAGATTATTGAAAACTCTGAGGAAGCATCGTGCTGCTATTGGATATACTCTTGATGATCTTAAGGGCATTAGTCCCACTCTATGTCAACATAAAATAAATTTGGAAGCAGATGCCAAACCAGTTCGTGATCCTCAACGACGTCTGAATCCTAAAATGAAAGAAGTGGTAAGAAAAGAAATACTCAAGCTTCTGGAGGCAGGTATGATTTATCCCGTTGCTGATAGTCAGTGGGTAAGTCTTTTCCATTGTGTCCCTAAGAAGGGAGGTATTACTGTTGTTCCTAATGATAAAGATGAATTGATTCCACAAAGAATTATCACAGGTTATAGGATGGTAATTGATTTCCGCAAATTAAATAAAGCTACTAAGAAAGATCATTACCCCTTACCTTTTATTGATCAAATGCTAGAAATATTATGCAAACATACACACTATTGCTTTCTAGATGGTTATTCTGGTTTCTCTCAAATACCTGTGTCGACTAGAGATCATTCAAAGACTACTTTTACATGCCCTTTTGGTACTTTTGCTTATAGATGTATGCCTTTTGGTTTATGTAATGCTCCTGCTACCTTTCAAAGATGCATGATGGCTATATTCTCTGACTTTTGTGAAAAGATTTGTGAGGTTTTCTTGGACGATTTTTCCATCTATGGTTCCTCTTTTGACGATTGCTTGAGCAATCTTGATCGAGTTTTGCAGAGATGTGAAGAAACTAATATTGTCTTGAATTGGGAAAAGTGCCACTTTATGGTTAATGAAGGTATTGTCTTGGGGTACAAAGTTTTTGAAAGAGGTATTGAAGTTGATAAAGCCAAGGTCGATGCTATTGAAAAGATGCCATGTCCCAAGGACATCAAAGGTATAAGAAGTTTCCTTGGTCACACCGGATTTTACAGGAGGTTCATTAAGGACTTCTCAAAAATTTCTCGGCCTCTGACTAATTTATTACAAAAAGATATACCATTTGTCTTTGATGATGATTGTGTAGAAGCATTTGAAATACTTAAGAAAGCATTAGTCTCTGCACCTATTGTTCAGCCACCTGATTGGAATTTACCCTTTGAAATTATGTGTGATGCTAGTGATTATGCTGTAGGTGTTGTTCTAGGGCAAAGAGTTGATAAGAAATTAAATGTTATTTATTATGCTAGTAAGACTCTAGACAATGCTCAAAGAAATTATGCTACTACTGAAAAAGAGCTTTTAGCAGTTGTATTTGCTTGTGATAAGTTCAGAACTTATATTGTTGATTCTAAAGTAACTATTCACACTGATCATGCTGCTATTAAATACCTTATGGAAAAGAAAGATGCTAAACCTAGACTTATTAGATGGGTTCTCTTGCTACAAGAATTTGATTTGCATATTGTTGATAGAAAGGAGCTAAGAACCCCATTGTAGACAACTTGTCTAGGTTAGAGAATGTTCTTGATGACCCACTACCTATTAATGATAGCTTTCCTGATGAACAATTAAATGTTATAAGTACTTCTCGTAGTACTCCATGGTATGCTAATTATGCTAATTATATTGTTGCTAAGTTTATACCACCTAGCTTCACATACCAGCAAAAGAAAAATGCTTTATATGATTTAAGACATTACTTTTGGGATGACCCACATCTTTATAAAGAAGGAGTAGATGGTGTTATTAGATGTTGTGTACCTGAGCATGAACAGGAACAGATCCTACGCAAGTGTCATTCCGAGGCTTATGGAGGACACCACGCTGGAGATAGAACTGCACATAAGGTATTGCAATCTGGTTTTTATTGGCCTACTCTCTTCAAGGATGCCCGTAAGTTTGTCTTGTCTTGTGTTGAATGTCAAAGAATTGGTAATATTAGTAGACATCAAGAAATGCCTATGAATTATTCTCTTGTTATTGAACCGTTTGATGTTTGGGGCGTTGATTATATGGGACCTTTTCCTGCCTCTAATGGATACACACATATTTTAGTTGCTGTTGATTATGTTACTAAGTGGGTAGAAGCTATTCCAACTAGTAGTGCTGATCATAACACTTATATTAAAATGCTTAAAGAAGTTATTTTTCTGAGGTTTGGAGTCCCTAGATATTTAATGACTGATGGTGGTTCACACTTTATTCATGGTGCTTTTCCATAAAATGCTTGCTAAATATGATGTTAATCATAGAATTGCATCTCCTTATCACCCTCAGTCTAGTGGTCAAGTAGAGTCGAGCAATAGAGAGCTCAAATTAATTTTGCAAAAGACTATTAATAGGTCTAGAAAGAATTGGTCCAAGAAACTTGATGATGCATTATGGGCTTATAGAAATGCATACAAAAATCCTATGGGTATGTCTCCGTATAAAATGGTTTATGGAAAAGCATGTCACTTACCTCTCGAACTAGAACATAAGGCGTATTGGGCTATTAAAGAGCTCAACTATGATTTTAAACTTGCCGGTGAGAAGAGGTTATTTGATATTAGCTCACTTGATGAATGGAGAACCCAAGCTTATGAAAATGCCAAGTTGTTTAAAGAAAAAGTTAAAAGATGGCATGACAAAAGGATACAAAAGTGTGAGTTTAATGTAGGTGATTATGTATTGCTATACAACTCTTGTTTAAGATTTTTTACAGGAAAACTTCTCTCTAAATGGGAAGGCCCCGACGTTATCGAGGAGGTCTATCGTTTTGGTGCCATAAAAATCAACAACTTTGAAGGCACAAATCCGAAGGTGGTAAACGGTCAAAGAATTAAACATTATATCTCAGGTAATCCCATAAATGTTGAAACCAATATTATTGAAACCGTAACCCCGGAGGAATACATAAGGGACAATTTCCGGAACGTTTCAGACCCTGAAAAGGAATAGGTATGTGGTACGGTAAGTAAACCGACTCCAAAACAATTTTTAAGGCAATATTTCTCCATTTTGGAATATTTAGGAAAATAGAAAAATAAGTAGCAGTCCGGGAAGGACACGAGGGTGGTGGGCACGCCCTACCCCCTGGGCGCGCCCCTACCTCGTGAGCACCTCGTGTGCCTTCCGGACTCCGTTTTCTTGCACATTACGTATTTTGGTCGGTAAAAATTCATTATATATTCTCTCGAAGGTTTTGACTCCCGTATCACGCAAACCTCCTCTGTTCTTGTTTCGAGATGTTTTTCTGACAGATCTAGGTTATCATGACGGCCCCAAGAGCCTCCAAGGACAAGTTCTTCGAGAAGGTCATCAACCCTTACCTCGTGGAGGTGCTGCGACACCCTCAAACCATTGAGTTGCATGATGGGTTGCTGCACATCCGCGATGAAGAGGGACCAAAGGGGACCGGAAGCATGGAGACGAGGCTCGAAGCAGTGGAGCAACAAGTTTTCAAGTGCCAAGGGATGGTGGAACGTGGACTCAACTCTAACCACATGATGATCACAGAGTTCACTAGCAACCACAAGTTGGATGCTGACAACATCGGGGAGACTATCTTCAAGCTTCATGAGAAGATCGAGCACCTCCAAGCCCAAATCTATGACCTGCAAAACCAAAACTACGAGTATGAATATAGATTCAAAAGGATGAGTTTGGCTGCAGATTTGAGGATCCCGGAGACTCGATCATCCTTCTATGATGGAGAACCTATGCCTTGGAAGATGGACGCAAGGCCCGCATCATCTACAACACATCCACCTTCTTCACCGACAAAGGAGATATAATCACATGGGTATGGGCACTCCCCTTGGCAACTGCCAAGCTTGGGGGAGGTGCCCTGGTATCGTATCAGAATCACAACTCCTATCTTTACCGTTTTTTCTTAGTTCGATCCTATTAGTAGTATCTTGATCTAGTAGAATAAAGTTTATGGCATGATCAAGTTTTGAGTTTTGCTTTTTGATCTCTCTATGTAATCTAGTCGGTGAGCTATATATAATAAAGATTAGTGTTGAGTCAAGGGCTTGATTATTTCGCCATGATCTTGGGTGAATAAAAGAACGAAGAAAAGAATAAAAAGAAACACAAAGTTCATATTGATCTTATTGAGAGTAATGACTTCACATAGAAAGAGTATGATGATTAAAAGTTGTTGGGAGTTGGCAGACATAGCTTTGGTCATTGTTGCAATTAATAGGAAGTAATAAGGAAAGAGAGGTTTCACATATAGGTATATTATCATTGACATCTTTTATGATTGGGAGCACTCATTAAAATATGACATGCTAAAGAGTTGATGCTGGACAAGGAAGACAACGTAATGAGTTATGTTTTTCTTATATCTAAGATAAAGTATGTTGTCATGGATCCTCTAACTTGTTGAGCTTGCCTTTCCCCCTCATGCTAGCCAAATTCTCAGTACCAAGTAGAAATACTACTTGTGCTTCCAAATACCCTTAAACCAGTTTTGCCATGAGAGTCCACCATATCTACCTATGGATTGAGTAAGATCCTTGAAGTAAGTTGTCATCGGTGCAAAGCAATAAAAATTGCTCTAAATATGTATGATTGATTGGTGTGGGAGAAATAAGCTTTATACGATCTTGTGATGTGGAAGTAATAAAAGCGACGGACTGCATAATAAAGGTTCATATCACAAGGGGCAATATAAAGTGACGTTCTTTCACATTGAGATTTTATGCATCCAACCATAAAAGCGCATGGCAACCTCTGCTTCCCTCTGCGAAGGGCCTATCCTTTATTATTATCTTCTACCTTATGCAAGAGTCATGGTGATCTTCACCTTTTCTTTTTCATTTTATCCTTTGGCAAGCTCAGCATGTTGGAAAGAACATGATATATATATCTAATTGGATGTAGGGGAGCATGAACCATTATTGTTGACATTACCCTTGAGGTAAAAGGTTGTGGGGCAAAACTATAAGCCCATATCTTTCTCTGTGTCCGATTAAAACTCCGTAACCACAAGTATTGCGTGAGTGTTAGCAATTATGGAGGACTAAATGAGAGTTGAGTATGTGGACTTTCTTTTTAGCTCTGACATAGACTCTTTCCGATGTTATGATAAATTGCAATTGCTTCAATGATTGAGATTATGGTTTTTCGGAGCCCAATAAGGTTTATGATTTATAATTTTGCATTGTGAATAGATCATCACTTGAACATAAGTAATCATATGACAAAATCTATATATGTTGCTATTATGAGAATAATCATGATGTCTTCATGTCCGTATTTTATTTTTATCGACGCCTCTACCTCTAAACATGAGGACAAGCAAGGTCTAAGCTTGGGGGAGTTGATACGTCCATTTTGCATCATGCTTTTATATCGATATTTATCGCATTATGGACTGTTATTTCACTTTATGTCACAATACTTATGGCTATTCTCTCTTATTTTACAAGGATTACATAAGGAGGGAGAATGCCGGCAGCTAGAATTCTGGGCTGGAAAAGGAGCAAATATTAGAGACCTATTCTGCGCAACTCCAAAAGTCCTGAAACTCCACGGAACATCTTAAAATAAATAAAGAAAAATCCTCGCCAAAGATGAAGGCCAGGGGGCCCACACCCTGCTCACGAGGGTGGGGGCGCCCCCCTAGGGTGCGCCCCCTACCTCGTGGGCCCCCTGGTGGCTCTCCGACGTCCATCTTCTGCTATATGAAGTCTTTCAATGAGAAAAAAAATAAGAGGGAACTTTTCGGGACGAGACTCCGCCGCCATGAGGCGGAACCTTGGCGGAACCAATCTAGAGCTCCAGCAGAGCTGTTCTGCTAGGGATACTTCCCTCCGGGAGGGGGAAATGATCACCATCGTCATCACCAATGCTCCTCTCATCGGGAGAGGGCAATCTCCATCAACATCTTCACCAGCACCATCTCATCTCCAAACCCTAGTTCATCTCTTGTATCCAATTCTTGTCTCAAAGTCCGGGATTGGTGCTAGTAGGTTGCTAGTAGTGTTGATTACTCCTTGTAGTTGATGCTAGTTGGTTTATTTGGTGGAAGATCATATGTTCAGATCCTATATGCATATTATTACCCCTCTGATTATGAACATGAATATGCTTTGTGAGTAATTACATTTGTTCCTGAGGACAAGGGAGAAGTCTTTCTATTAGTAGCCATGTGAATTTGGTATTCGTTTGATATTTTGCTAAGATGTATGTTGTCTAGCCTCTAGTGGTGTTATGTGAACGTCGACTACATAACACTTCACCATTATTTGGGCCTAGAGGAAGGCATTGGGAAGTAATAAGTAGATGATGGGTTGCTAGAGTGATAGAAGCTTAAACCCTAGTTTATGTGTTGCTTCGTAAGGGGCTGATTGGGATCCATATGTTTCATGCTATGGTTAGGTTTACCTTAATACTTTTGTTGTAGTTGCGGATGCTTGCAATAGAGGTTAATCATAAGTGGGATACTTGTTCAAGTAAGAACAGCACCCAAGCACCGGTCCACCCACATATCAAATTATCAAAGTATCGAACGTGAATCATATGAACATGATGAAAACTAGCTTGACGATATTCCCATGTGTCCTCGGGAGCGCTTTTCCTATTATAAGAGTTTGTTCCGGCTTGTCCTTTGCTACAAAAAGGATTGGGCCACCTTGCTGCACTTTATTTACTTTTGCTACTTGTTGCTCGTTACAATTTATCTTGTCACAAAACTATCTGTTACCACTTATTTCAGTACTTGCAGAGAATACCTTGCTGAAAACCGCTTATCATTTCCTTCTGCTCCTCGTTGGGTTCGACACTCTTACTTATTGAAAGGACTACGATAGATCCCCTATACTTGTGGGTCATCAGTGGCTTTCCATTCTCCCATGACATGGGCTTCCGAGAGCCCTTAGATCTGAGATCGAACGGTTGCATGGCGTGATTCTAGACCTATGGGTGAATATCCTATACTGGAGGGTTATTCTGCAAATTTTTAGCAACTTAGCATGCGACCGTTTGATCTCAGATCCAAGGGCTGCCAGCAGCCCGTATCATGGTGCGCCTACCACGACCATCGCGTCGCTCGCGCGGTCATGCCCTTGGATATTTAACACGGTGTGTTAGGCTATCTGATGTTGGCATGTCATACATAGTCATCACTTAGTCACTCATACTACAACAAGGTTGGCTATAAGTGTACTTTTTTACTCCTCTCTATCTCTTTCTTCGTACTCCCTCCGCCCCGTAATATAAGAATGTTTTTGACACTAGTGTAGTGCCAAAAACGTTCTTATATTATGGGACACAGGGAGTACTAGTATTTGTTGCATTTGCCAAGGAGTGACCTCTTCCAATGAAATGGTGTTGCTAAGTTTTCTTCATTTAATTAGCTATAGACTCAAAATTGTCTTTTCACCTAGGTACACGTGCTTAGCACTGTTTCTTCCTTGGGTCACCAAACTAGTCTCTCTCTTCTTGATTAACTTGCCACATCAGACTTTATGCCTATGTGGCAAGCTTAAGCACCTGTAGGAGCAAGTAAAAGTAAGTACAATAGTGCGCTTTACATGGCATTTTTGCATATGTGGAGGAAAGAGAGGCAAGGAAAAAGTGGAGAAGTGGGCTCTCATGCAATAGCCAGCCTCTACTACATGGTGGAGCATTGGGAGAGGCACCTGTATGGAGGTGGTCAGGAATCGGGAGACTCACGCCGGTCGTAGCGCCGCAGTTAAAATGATAATGGCAAGTCAAATCACAGGGCCCCACCTGTCCAGCAGTAACTCGCTGTTAAATCACACATCCCTATGTTTGTAGCAGCCTACTCCCTCGTCTTCTCGTGTCTCTGTCGAACCGACTAGGCGGAACTGCCCCGCCGCCTACCGCATAGGAAAAGCCCCGCCCTCGACTTTTAAATAGTATACAGTATACTAATTTTGTATCCATGGATTGCGCCCGTGCCATGGAGCAAAGCGTCTAGAAAATGGAGGAGAGATGGTGGTCTTGCAATAGAGAAGATTGAGAGGTGAGATGGTGGTTTTGGAATGGAGATGATAGAGAGGAGAGGAGGTGGTTTTGCAATGGAGAAGATCAGAAGAGGGAGAGGCGAGACGCTGGTTTTGGAATGGAGATGATGGAGAGGAGAGGAGGTGGTTTTGCAATGGAGAAGAGGGAGAGGAGCGTGCGGTAGCGATTTAGAATTGGACTAGAGGGCCGGCGCTCTGCGACTAGATCAAAATCAAAAACAATTTACCCTTCAATTAAGAAAGCGACCCCGCATTAACTAGTCTCCCTTTTATTCTGGGTCATAATTGACCATGATTTTCGCACATAAAATATATGTTATACATTGCAAAAATAATATAATTTGAAAGTACATTCAGATACGAACCAAACGATACAATTTTTTGTGACATGCGTTCACATTTTTCTTGTCAAATACAGTACGTGGTCAAACTTTGACCCAAAATACGCAAAACAACAAAAAAATACTTCCAAGACCAGCGCCGCTCTTCCACTCTTCTCCTCTTAAACCACCGCCTCTCCTCTCCTGTTCTAATCTAAATGCAGCGCCGCTCCTCTCCTCTTCCATTTCAAAACCACCGCCCCTCCTCTCCTGTTCCAGTCCAAAACCAGCGTCGCTCCTCTCCCATTCTAATCCAAAACCAACGCTGCTCCTCTCCTCTTCCATTCAAAAACCACCGCCGGCGAGTGAAGGTGCTGTGGAGAAGTAGATCGATGGAGGAGTACAACCGATACGTGAGGATCGCAGACGGCGACCCTGTGAAGCTAGCTAGGATGTTGGAGATACAGTCTTGGTTTGACAACAAGGACCAACTAGCGGCGACGGCGACATCCATGGCCAAATATCTGCAACAGAGCGACAAGGCGGCGATACTCCCGCGCAGAGTCACCCCGGAGTACATAGAGCTGCTCCTCTGGGCCATGGAGCAAACAGATTCACCGAATCTGACCGTGAGGGAGCGGTGGTGGGAGTATCGATCCCAGATGGAGCATCCACCAGAGATTGAAGGATTGAGCATCTACAGGGTGCAGTTTGTGGGTGTCCTGCCAGAGCGAGCCGGTGGAGTCTTCGTCGACCGAACCCAACTGCAAGAGGAGAAAAGCAGTTGGCCCGACGACACTTCCCCGCCATCGTCTCCCTCGCCGTTCACATCGTCTCATGGGGCGGCTGTCTTCCACCAAGGAATAGGAGGGGGCTGCCCCCCCAGCCCAATAGTCGGGAAGGTTGTGAATTGTTAGGAGGAGCTTAGGGTTATCGGTATTTGCAGGTTGTGAATTGTGTTTTGTGTTGTGTATTTTGAGAGTACTAGATATGAATGTCTTTTGAATTTCAGATTTGCAGTATTGAGTATATGAAGTATTTTATGAATTCTAGATATCTATTTTTAGCACTTAAATGTAGTTTCATAGGAGTATAAAAGTGCAGACAATGTGATTCTCAGAGAAGAAACTGCAAGTTTCAATTTCAGATAAGAAACTGCAAGTTCAGTTTCAGATAAGAAACTGCAAGTTCAGTTTCAGATAAGAAACTGCAACTTTCAGAGGCAGAGCATTTATATTAACACGGCCTTTTCAAACAGGGTTAACATCATGTTGGATGTTTTATTCATGGTCGAAAATGGAACTACCAGCCAGTTAACATCATGCTGATCAACATTCATGCATATCACATCTTCATATGATGCACAGTCAAAATGGCCACACAATGTCGAGTGTGCGAAACACAGAGAAAACGAGGGACGGAGTTTTGGCAAGTGTTGGACGTGGTTTTGGGCTGCCCCGTCTAGGCTTTCATTTTTAACATGCGCAGCCCACCACCTCGGATGGGAGGTCCATAGGCCTGTTTGTATTTTCTTAGGGCCGTCATGTATCGACCGGCCAATGGACCTCCCATCCCAGGTTTTATTTTTGGCAGCCCAATTTATGTATTTTTTTAAGAAAACGCAGAGGTCTGTTCTATTTTTCTATATAAGAATAAGAACGCCAGGTCCAACTTATGTTTCCCTTCTAACTATATTATATATATTTAAATTATTTTATATGTTGACTGTTTAGTTCACATAATTGGCAAATAAATGACCGCTCTCGCGATCCCCTTCGCCCCCGCCACCACCTCCACCCTCGCCGCCGCCCCCGCCACTACCTCCACCCTCGCCACCGCCATAGATCTCGCCGCCACCCCCTGCCTCCTAACTCCGGGCACGCCTCCCCCGTCAGCAAGTCTGCTCGCGCGCCCCATGGAGTCACCGACCATATCCACGGGGGAATGGCTGGAAGACAGGCAGATGTACAAGATGCATCTCCCACATGTCTACAAAGCCTTCCTGCGGATGCTCCAGCCGCTCAACTCCGTCGCGCCGGCGGTGCTGCGGGAGACTCGAGGGAGGAGATGGAGGGAGCGGGAGATACAGATCCACGACGACGCTCTCTCCTGGACCCAGTGCACACGCGAATGGAGGGAAGCAGAGGAGGAAGCTGCGAGGGAGGAAGCCGAGGAGGGACCGAATCTGTTCTCTCACTCGCGCAGGTATGCTCGGATGTGTAAGGATCATGTGGATTGAGATTTGTTGAATCTAGCCTTGCGGATCTACTTCGAAGGAGATTTCTCGGAGAAGCACAGGATGCCCCACCCCAGGGAGCCGCCGATTGCGTTCATTCGATGGGAGAAAGGAGAAGTGAATTCAGGAGATCCACGCCATGCTGCAAGGTGGGAATGCTTGACTGGACTCATGCCCACCATCACGCCACCGGAGCCGGAGCAGGTGGATCCCCTACCTTACGTGTCCCCCAAACCTGCAGAAGATTGAAATTAGGCTTGCAATCTGCTTCAATTGAGCTATCTAGTGGTTCTTTCTGCTTCCTGAGAGACAACATCTGGCTGTAGGATGAGAAGGAACCAGGAACTCTGATGAATTTCCCCTATCATAATGGGGGGGAGCATCGGTTGGGAAGTGGTACGGCCCACCTCCGCCCCAAATGGGGGCACAATCTGGCCAGGCTCCTGTAATTGCCCAAGATCAATCTGCTGGTGGTTCTGACTCTCAGATCAGTGGGAAATCTCAAGGCAAGAATCAACAAAAGAAGAGACGGGACATCCAGAAAACTGCTCCTGCCCCTGCTTCGGGCCTTATGGCATACTCTGAGGTGATCTGCTACAACTGTGGGGAACCAGGGTATCATTTGGATAAATGTGTCAAGCCCAAGAGTTGTTTTATCTGCAAAATGGTTACCCATGAAGTTGAGAATTGCCATGTCAGAAGGAAAACCCACAGTTCTGCTAGATATGTTGGAAGTGCTGCTCCAGGATTAGGGTTCTACCACATAGACACACCTGATGAAAATGCTCAGTATCGTGGCTCCCTGAAGAATGTGGGGATTTTTCTGGTAGAAGCTGGTGAAGTAACCAAGCAGGAACTTGCCACTGCGTTTGCAGACATTTACAAAACCAACTGGCCCTGGCCAATCAATGCCATAGATGAGTGGACATTCTTGGTCAAATTCCCTCCTGAAATAGATGTAGTTCAAGTTGATGGATACCCCTGTTTTGTTCTCAAAAAAGACAATGTTGTAGTCAATGTTGAAGTCTGGAAAGGCAGGATTGAGGCTGAAGAGGACCTCCAGGAAACTTGGATCAAGATCAGGAAATTGAACCCCCAAGTGGTGTGACTGGACTATGCTTGATCAAATCACTTCCACTCTGGGGGTCTTACTGGATGTGGATTGGCAGCATAATTTCAAGTCATTCTATGAAACTGTTAGGAGCAAAATCTTATGTAAAGATCCCTCCAAAATTCCTGCTGAAAGGCTTTTTGGAGTTGGGAACAAAATCTACAGGCTACTCATTGAGGTGGAGTCCTTAACCCCCACTGAAACTGACACTTCCACCAACCTCTCTGCTGGTACATATGTCTCTGCAGCTGAAACTGGTACCAATCTTACTAAAGATGCCGAATCCAACAGGAGCTCTAGATCTGAATCAGATAAAGGGTCTGCTGCCAATTCTGGGGCCCCTAACATCAGAGGACAGTCTTTTGGCCACAATCAGATGCTTGGAGAAACTACACCCACTCAAGTCCTCAAGACACACCTCCCTAATTCTCCATACACTCCTCAACTCAGCATCCAGGAAAAGATCTTGAATTCTGTGCTTGATGAAACTGATGGATTCAACATCCTCAGGGAAATGGAGCTCCTGGAAGATGATGATCTGATGGAATTACAAGGTTCTGTAGATCTACAAGAGGATCAAGAGGCACTTGTTGAAACAACTGAACTCCCAGACAATTTGGACTCAAAATACAACTCTGACTTCCCTGCCCTTCCTAAGGAGAAGCACCTTCCCAAATGGGGTCCTGTTCAAGCCACCAGAACCAGTGCTAGGGTAGCTGGTGACAAGAGAACCATTATTGAAAAGGCTCAACAGCTCAAAGAGGTTCAGAACCTGGAAGTGCAAAAACCCCAGGGTATGAAACACACTTCCTTCTCCAACTTTAATGATCCTTCCTTCGATGCCATTGCTGCTAAGATTGGTGTAGATGTTACTTCTCTTAATGATGGCATTGAATGCTCTTCCTTTATTTACCCTCACCAAAACAGATCTGAAGGCTCTGTTTGTGAGAATTTTTCTCTAGATGGTAGTTCTAGTTTAGACTTCCTTCGATAAAGTTGACCTTGATTTCCTTATGGAACTCCTGGAGCTTAGAGGTTTTGGGGGTAAATGGACTAGTTGGATCCAGCAACTTACTTATGGGGGGTCCGTTGGGGTCAAGTTAAATAACTATGGAAGTGATTTTTTTCTTGCTGGTAAAGGCCTTAGGCAAGGTGACCCCATCTCCCCACTTTTTTTTAATTTAGTAGTGGATGTTCTCACTAAAATGCTGAGCAAAGCTACTGATCATAGTCTGATTGCAGGGCTCGGTCCTGAGGTCTTCCCTGGTGGCATCATCTGCCTTCAATATGTAGATGATACCATCCTTTTCTTAGACAATGACTCCACACATGCTAGCAATCTGAAAACTGTTCTAACCTGTTTTGAACAAGTCTTAGGCATGAGAATCAACTACTCTAAAAGTGAACTCATCCCTATCAACATGGATGATCAGGAGTTAGCTGACTTCCTCTCTATTCTAGTCTGTAATAAAGGTAACTTCCCCATTAAGTACCTAGGTATCCCTCTCCACTATGATAAACTGAGGAGAGAGGATACCCAACCCCTTCTGGATAAAATCATTAAAAGGATTGCTGGGTGGAGGGGCAAACTTCTCTCTTACAAAGGTAGATTGATCCTCATACAAGCTTGTTTGGCTAGCATTCCAGTGTATCTCCTCTCCTTCTTCAAGTTCCCTAAATGGGCAGATTCTGGATTGCTACCAAAAAGTGCTCAGTTTTAAATAATGTTAGCTCATCTGTCCTTTGGTGCCTCTGGAAATATAGAAATGCTATGATTTTCAGTAACGATTTCCATTCCGCAGGTCTTGAGGTTGATCAGGAACATGGTGAGGAACTGGGCGATTCTCTCCTCCGGATCGGACAAGGACAAGTTGATGAGCTTCATGGAAACCCTAATAAGATCCCTCCAGAAACCATTGGCGATCACTTGTGGCTGAACAAGGCTCGACCTGCTCTGGGGCTGGACCCGTGGGCTCGTCTCAAGATCTCTGATGAAGATGATGGGCACCTAGCGCCGAAAAAGGGGGACATCCACCATGCTATGCCTTCCAGCCCGGTGTCTCCGCTTGCTTACTGGTCGCCGCAGGCTGACACGGCCCCTTGGCTGAAGACCATGAAGGCTTCGTTGGACCCTCCTTGTGTCATTTGAGTGCTCTATCTGCTCTACCTTTGGCACCGCTCGGGTGATTTGTGTTATTTAGAGAACTTGTTCATCCACCCCCTAGTTTGTAGCTTTTCTACCTTTGCTTTCGAACTGCTCTTTGAGCTGCTGTATCAGAATATGTTGTGGTTTCGTTCTCAGCAATGGAACTGGGGAGATGCTCCCTGTTTTTCTAAACAATATATTTTATATGTTATTATATATTATTTTTTATTTTCATCATATATTTAACAGATACATGCATATGTAAGAAAACAATATCCCACATCTTATTAACTTATAAAAATAATTTCTTAACAAATAAAATCCTGGATTATTTTGGCACGAAAATCCTAGTGATTGTGTACAAAAGCTTGGTAAGATTTAAGGACGAATGTAATAATATCACTTATTATTTAAATATATTTATAACAAAATGCTCAGCCCCTTTTTATTTTTGATAACATTGCTGGCCCAACCCAACATTATAATTAGAATCAGCCCAGCAAAATCGTGTATTTTGAGAAAGTGCAAATGGCTTGTAATTTTTTAGGAAATAAAATAAATGGGCCGCATGGACGCTACATTATTTGTTCACCCAGCCTAGCTAATGGCTCTAATTCAAAAAAAGAAGATCAAATTTACTGTAAATTCTATCGTGCAAAAAAAGACTGTAAATTCTGAAAAATTGGTTGAATACGTGCCACATTTTTGGAGGCTGAAATGTGGGCCAATAGGTCGAAGCCAACGCAAGTTGTCAATTTAGTCAACAAATGATTCTGACATGTTAGCCATTGGATTTACATCCAACGACCGGCATCCATCTTCAATCTCTCGTCTTCTTCCTCCAGCGCTGCCGAGACCACCTCCAGCCTCCTGCTGCTAGCAGCTCTACTTAGCACGCTTCGCTATGAAGCGCTACTCCACCGTTGGCCAGGCCATCCCTCCACCCCTCCACACCTCCTGTTCTTCTCCATCGACTGCTGAACCACACCGCACTAGAACCAGTTAACCCTCATAGACCTCTCTGTCTACGACTCTACTCCCGCGTCTTCCCATCTCCGGCTCATTGCTGTCCGGGGCCTCGCCGTCGTCCACCACCTTGGATGAGCTCGGCGCGGCGTGATCAACGTGGTCAACGAACGACACCATCGGAAGTAGACTGTGCGTGGAGAGGCTGATAGCTGGGTCCATGGCCGCACACAAGGAAATGCCTCCTTATTACGCGCAAAATAATGATTCCTCCACCTGACATCTGGGACCCACCGGAAGGGCCTCTGTATTTCGCAAAAATAATGTGCCCCCCGCTGACATGTCGGACCCACCAGCTATCTTCGCACGCAAGGAAGTGCCTCCTTATTACGCACAAAAAATGAATATTCCCCCTCCCAGCTGGAACCCAGCATAGTGGGAGGCTGACTTGTGGGCCTACCATGTTGACGGGGACGGAGGGCTTTGTCAACTTAGTCAATATGAACGATTCTAGCTCCTGTTTGTTGGAAATATGCCCTAGAGGCAATAATAAAAGTATTATTATATTTCAATGTTCATGATAAATGTCTTTTATTCATGCTATAACTGTATTATCCGGAAATCGTAATACACGTGTGAATACTTAGACCACAATATGTCCCTGGTGAGCCTCTAGTTGACCAGCTCGTTGTGATCAACAGATAGTCATGGTTTCCTGACTATGGACATTGGATGTCGTTGATAACGGGATCACATCATTAGGAGAATGATGTGATGGACAAGACCCAATCCTAAGCATAGCATAAAAGATCGTGTAGTTCGTTTTGCTAGAGCTTTGCAAGTGTCAAGTATCTCTTCCTTCGACCATGAGATCGTGTAACTCCCGGATACCGTAAGAGTGCCTTGGGTGTATCAAACGTCACAACGTAACTGGGTGACTATAAAGGTGCATTACAGGTATCTCCGAAAGTAGCTGTTGGGTTGACACGGATCGAGACTGGGATTTGTCACTCCGTATGACGGAGAGGTATCTCTGGGCCCACTCGGTAATGCATCATCATAGTGAGCTCAATGTGACCAAGGTGTTGGACACGGGATCATGCATTACGATACGAGTAAAGTGACTTGCCGGTAACGAGACTGAACAAGGTATTGAGATACCGACGATCGAGTCTCGGGCAAGTAACGTACCGATTGACAAAGGGAATTGCATACAGGGTTTGATCGAATCCTCGACATCGTGGTTCATCCGATGACAACATCGAGGAGCATGTGGGAGCCATCATGGGTATCCAGATCCCGCTGTTGGTTATTGACTGAGAGCGTCTCGGTCATGTCTGCATGTCTCCCGAACCCGTAGGGTCTACACACTTAAGGTTCGGTGACGCTAAGGTTATTAGGAAGACTAGTATGTGACTACCGAATGTTGTTCGGAGTCCCGGATGGGATCCTGGACGTCACGAGGAGATCCGGAAGGGTCCGGAGGTAAAGATTTATATATGGGAAGTTGTCAAACGGACACCGGGAAGTTTCGGGGTCATACCGGTATTGTACCGGGCCACCGGAAGGGTTCCGGGGGTCCACCGGGAGGGGCCACCCCTCCCGGGGGGCCACATGGGCTGCGTGGGGCAGGGAGCCAGCCCCTGGTGGGCTGGCCGCACCCCCCTCCCTTGGGCCCATGCGCCTAGGGTTGAGGGGGAACCCTAGAGGGGGCGCCCCCCTTGGCTTTGGGGGCAAGCCACCCTCTCCCCTCTCCCCTAGGCCGCCGCACCCCCCCTAGATGGGTTCTAGGGGGCCGGCCCCCTTCTCCCTTCCCCCTATAAATAGAGGGGTGAGGGGAGGGCAGCCGCACCACCCTCCAAGGCACAGCCCTCCCCTCCCCAACACCTCTCCTCCTCCGTTGTGTGCTTGGCGAAGCCCTGTCGGAGTACTGCCTCTCCACCATCACCACGCCGTCGTGCTGCCGATGGAGCTGTCTTCCTCAACCTCTCCTTCCCCTTGCTGGATCAAGAAGGAGGAGACGTCTCCCGTCCCGTACGTGTGTTGAACGCGGAGGTGATGTCCGTTCAGCACTTGGTCATCGGTGATTCGAATCACGTCGAGTACGACTACATCATCACCTTGCAAGCTTCCGCACGCGATCTACAAGTGGTATGTAGATGCAAACTCTCTCCCTTGACTCGTTGCTTAGATGAACTCATAGATGGATCTTGGTGAAACCGTAGGAAAAATTTTAATTTTCTGCAACGTTCCCCAACAGTGGCATCATCAGCTAGGTCTATGCGTAGTTCTCTTTGCACGAGTAGAACACAATTTTGTTGTGGGCGTGGATTTTGTCATCTTACTTGCCTCTACTAGTCTTTTCTTGCTCAACGGTATTGTGGGATGAAGCGGCCCGGACCAACCTTACACGTACGCTTACGTGAGACTGGTTCCACCGACTGACATGCACTAGTTGCATAAGGTGGCTGGCGGGTGTCTGTCTCTCCCACTTTAGTTGGAGCGGAATCGATGAACAGGGCCCTTATGAAGGGTAAATAGAAGTTGACAAAATCACGTTGTGGTGATTCGTAGGTAAGAAAACGTTCTTGCTAGAGCCCAATTGCAGCCACGTAAAAGATGCAACAACAATTAGAGGACGTCTAACTTGTTTTTGCAGCGATTGATCATGTGATGTGATATGGCCAGAAGTTGTGATGAATGATGAATTGTGATGTATGAGATCATGTTCTTTGTAATAGGATTCACGACTTGCATGTCGATGAGTATGACAACCGGCAGGAGCCATAGGAGTTGTCATTATTTTTTGTATGACCTGCGTGTCATTGAATAACGCCATGTAAACTACTTTACTTTATTGCTAAACGTTAGTCATAGAAGTAGAAGTAGTCGTTGGCGTGACAACTTCATGAAGACATGATGATGAAGATCATGGTGTCAAGCCGGTGACAAGATGATCATGGAGCCCCGAAGATGAAGATCAATGGAGCTATATGATATTGGCCATATCATGTCACAACTATATAATTGCATGTGATGTTTATTATGTATTATGCATCTTGTTTACTTAGGACGACGGTAGTAAATAAGATGATCCCTTATAAAATTTCAAGAAGTGTTCTCCCCTAACTGTGCATCGTTGCTACAGTTCGTCGCTTCTAAGCACCACGTGATGATCGGGTGTGATGGATTCTTACGTTCACATACAACGGGTGTAAGACAGTTTTACACAGCGAAAACACTTAGGGTTAACTTGACGAGCCTAGCATGTGCAGACATGGCCTCGGAACACGGAGACCGAAAGGTCGAGCACGAATCGTATGGAAGATACGATCGACATGATAATGTTCACCGACGATGACTAGTCCGTCTCACGTGATGATCGGACACGGGCTAGTCGACTCGGATCGTGTAACACTTAGATGACTAGAGGGATGTCTAATCTAAGTGGGAGTTCATAATTTGATTAGAACTTTATTATCATGAACTTAGTCTAAAACCTTTGCAAATATGTCTTGTAGATCAATGGCCAACGCTAATGTCAACATGAACTTCAACGCGTTCCTAGAGAAAACCAAGTTGAAAGATGATGGCAGCAACTATACGGACTGGGTCCGGAACCTGAGGATCATCCTCATAGCTGCCAGGAAACAATATGTCCTAGAAGGACCGCTAGGTGACGCTCCCGTCCCAGAGAACCAAGACATTATGAATGCTTGGCAGTCTCGTGCTGATGATTACTCCCTCGTTCAGTGCGGCATGCTTTACAGCTTAGAACCGGGGCTCCAAAAGCGTTTTGAGCACCACGGAGCATATGAGATGTTCGAAGAGCTGAAACTAGTTTTTCAAGCTCATGCCCGGGTCGAGAGATATGATGTCTCCGACAAGTTCTACAGTTGTAAGATGGAGGAAAACAGTTCTGTCAGTGAGCACATCCTGAAGATGTCTGGGTTGCACAACCGTATGACCCAGCTGAACATTAACCTCCCAGATGAGGCGGTCATTGACAGAATCCTCCAGTCACTCCCACCAAGCTACAAGAGCTTTGTGATGAACTACAACATGCAGGGGATGGAAAAGACCATTCCTGAAGTGTTCTCGATGCTGAAGTCAGCAGAGGCTGAAATCAAGAAAGAACATCAAGTGTTGATGGTCAATAAGACCACTAAGTTCAAGAAGGGCAAGGGTAAGACGAACTTCAAGAAGGACGGCAAGGAGGTTGCCGCGCCTGGTAAGCCAGTTACCGGGAAGAAGTCAAAGAATGGACCCAAGCCTGAGACTGAGTGCTTTTATTGCAAGTGGAAAGGTCACTGGAAGCAGAACTGCCCCAAATACTTAGCGGATAAGAAGGCCGGCAACACCAAAGGTATATTTGATATACATGTGATTGATGTGTACCTTACCAGTACTCGTAGTAACTCCTGGGTATTTGATACCGGTGCCGTTGCTCATATTTGTAACTCACAGCAGGAGCTGCGGAATAAACGGAGACTGGCGAAGGACGAGGTGACGATGCGCGTCGGGAATGGTTCCAGAGTTGATGTGATCACCGTCGGCACGCTGCCTCTACATTTACCTACGGGATTAGTTTTGAACCTTAATAATTGTTATTTGGTGCCAAGTTTGAGCATGAACATTGTATCTGGATCTCGTTTAATACGAGATGGCTACTCATTTAAGTCTGAGAATAATGGTTGTTCGATTTATATGAGAGATATGTTTTATGGTCATGCTCCGATGGTCAATGGTTTATTCTTAATGAATCTCGAGCGTAATATTACACATGTTCATAGTGTAGATGCCAAAAGATTTAAAGTTGATAACGATAGTCCCACATAGTTGTGGCACTGCCGCCTTGGTCACATTGGTGTCAAGCGCATGAAGAAACTCCATGCCGATGGACTTTTAGAGTCTCTTGATTATGAATCGTTTGACACGTGCGAACCATGCCTTTTGGGCAAAATGACCAAGACTCCGTTCTCCGGAACAATGGAGCGAGCAACCAACTTGTTGGAAATCATACATACCGATGTGTGCGGTCCAATGAGCGTTGAGGCTCGCGGAGGATATCGTTATGTTCTCACTCTCACTGATGACTTGAGTAGATATGGGTATGTCTACTTAATGAAACACAAGTCTGAGACCTTTGAAAAGTTCAAGGAATTTCAGAATGAGGTAGAGAATCAACGTGACCGAAAGATAAAATTCTTACGATCAGATCGTGGAGGAGAATACTTAAGTCACGAATTTGGTACACACTTAAGGAAATGTGGAATCGTTTCACAGCTCACGCCGCCTGGAACACCTCAGCGAAACGGTGTGTCCGAACGTCATAATCGCACCCTATTGGATATGGTGCGGTCTATGATGTCTCTTACCGATTTACCGCTGTCATTTTGGGGATACGCTCTAGAGACAGCTACATTCACTTTAAATAGGGCACCGTCTAAATCCATTGAGACGACACCGTATGAATTATGGTTTGGAAAGAAACCTAAGCTGTCGTTTCTAAAAGTTTGGGGATGCGATGCTTATGTCAAGAAACTTCAACCTGAAAAGCTCGAACCCAAGTCGGAAAAATGCGTATTCATAGGATACCCTAAGGAAACTGTCGGGTATACCTTCTACTTAAGATCCGAAGGCAAGATCTTTGTTGCCAAGAACGGATGCTTTCTGGAAAAAGAGTTTCTCTCGAAAGAAGTAAGTGGGAGGAAAGTAGAACTCGATGAAGTACAACCTCTTGAGCGGGAAAGTGGCGCAGCGCAGGAAACCATTCATGTGATGCCCACACCAACTGAAGAGGAAAACAATGATGATGATCAAGGTACTTCGGATCAAGTTACTGCTGAACTTCGTAGGTCCACAAGGACATGTTCCGCACCAGAGTGGTACGGCAACCCTGTCCTGGAAATCATGTTGTTAGACAACAATGAACCTTCGAACTATGAAGAAGCAATGGCGGGCCCGGATTCCAACAAATGGCTTGAAGCCATGAAATCCGAGATAGAATCCATGTACGAAAACAAAGTATGGACTTTGACAGACTTGCCCGATGATCGGCGAGCGATAGAAAACAAATGGATCTTTAAGAAGAAGACGGACGCGGATGGTAATGTTACAATCTATAAGGCTCGGCTTGTCGCTAAGGGTTATCGACAAGTTCAAGGGATTGACTACGACGAGACTTTCTCTCCCGTAGCAAAGCTGAAGTCCGTCCGAATCATGTTAGCAATTGCCGCATACTATGATTATGAGATATGGCAAATGGACGTCAAAACGGCATTCCTTAACGGGCATCTTAAGGAAGAACTGTATATGATGCAGCCGGAAGGTTTTGTCGATCCTCGGAACGCTAACAAAGTATGCAAGCTCCAGCGGTCCATTTATGGACTGGTGCAAGCATCTCGGAGTTGGAACATTCACTTTGATGAGATGATCAAAGCGTTTGGGTTTATGCAGACTTATGGAGAAGCCTGCGTTTACAAGAAAGTGAGTGGGAGCTCTGTAGCATTTCTCATATTATATGTAGATGACATACTCTTGATGGGAAATAATATAGAATTTCTGGACAACATTAAGGCCTACTTGAATAAGTGTTTTTCAATGAAGGACCTTGGAGAAGCTGCTTATATATTAGGCATCAAAATCTATAGAGATAGATCGAGACGCCTCATAGGTCTTTCACAAAGCACATACCTTGATAAGATTTTGAAGAGGTTCAAAATGGATCAGTCCAAGAAGGGGTTCTTGCCTATGTTACAAGGTGTGAGATTGAGCTCGGCTCAGTCACCGACCACGGCAAAAGATAAAGAAGAGATGAGTGTCATCCCCTATGCTTCAACCATAGGATCTATTATGTATGCCATGCTGTGTACCAGACCCGATGTAAACCTTGCCGTAAGTTTGGTAGCAAGATACCAAAGTAATCCCGGCAAGGAACACTGGACAGTGGTCAAGAATATCCTGAAGTACCTGAAAAGGACGAAGGACATGTTTCTCGTTTATGGAAGAGACGAAGAGCTCGTCGTAAAGGGTCACGTCGACACTAGCTTCGACTCAGATCTGGATGACTCTAAGTCACAAACCGGATACGTGTATATGTTGAATGGTGGAGCAGTAAGCTGGTGCAGCTGCAAGCAGAGCGTCATGGCGGGATCTACGTGTGAAGCGGAGTACATGGCAGCCTCGGAGGCAGCGCATGAAGCGATTTGGGTGAAGGAGTTCATCACCGACCTAGGAGTCATACCCAATGCGTCGGGGCCGATCAAACTCTTCTGTGACAACACTGGAGCTATTGCCCTCGCCAAGGAGCCCAGGTTTCACAAGAAGACCAGGCACATCAAGCGTCGTTTCAACTCCATCCGTGAAAATGTTCAAGATGGAGACATAGAGATTTGCAAAGTGCACACGGATCTGAATGTCGCAGATCCGCTGACTAAACCTCTCTCGCGTGCAAAACATGATCAACACCAGAACTCTATGGGTGTTCGATTCATCACAATGTAACTAGATTGGTGACTCTAGTGCAAGTGGGAGACTGTTGGAAATATGCCCTAGAGGCAATAATAAAAGTATTATTATATTTCAATGTTCATGATAAATGTCTTTTATTCATGCTATAACTGTATTATCCGGAAATCGTAATACACGTGTGAATACTTAGACCACAATATGTCCCTGGTGAGCCTCTAGTTGACCAGCTCGTTGTGATCAACAGATAGTCATGGTTTCCTGACTATGGACATTGGATGTCGTTGATAACGGGATCACATCATTAGGAGAATGATGTGATGGACAAGACCCAATCCTAAGCATAGCATAAAAGATCGTGCAGTTCGTTTTGCTAGAGCTTTGCAAGTGTCAAGTATCTCTTCCTTCGACCATGAGATCGTGTAACTCTCGGATACCGTAAGAGTGCCTTGGGTGTATCAAACGTCACAACATAACTGGGTGACTATAAAGGTGCATTACAAGTATCTCCGAAAGTAGCTGTTGGGTTGACACGGATCGAGACTGGGATTTGTCACTCCGTATGACGGAGAGGTATCTCTGGGCCCACTCGGTAATGCATCATCATAGTGAGCTCAATGTGACCAAGGTGTTGGACACGGGATCATGCATTACGGTACGAGTAAAGTGACTTGCCGGTAACGAGACTGAACAAGGTATTGAGATACCGACGATCGAGTCTCGGGCAAGTAACGTACCGATTGACAAAGGGAATTGCATACAGGGTTTGATCGAATCCTCGACATCGTGGTTCATCCGATGACAACATCGAGGAGCATGTGGGAGCCATCATGGGTATCCAGATCCCGCTGTTGGTTATTGACTGAGAGCGTCTCGGTCATGTCTGCATGTCTCCCGAACCCGTAGGGTCTACACACTTAAGGTTCGGTGACGCTAGGGTTATTAGGAAGACTAGTATGTGACCACCGAATGTTTTTCGGAGTCCCGGATGGGATCCTGGACGTCACTAGGAGATCCGGAAGGGTCCGGAGGTAAAGATTTATATATGGGAAGTTGTCAAACGGACACCGGGAAGTTTCGGGGTCATACCGGTATTGTACCGGGGCCACCGGAAGGGTTCTGGGGGTCCACCGGGAGGGGCCACCCCTCCCGGGGGGGCACATGGGCTGCGTGGGGCAGGGAGCCAGCCCCTGGTGGGCTGGCCGCACCCCCCTCCCTTGGGCCCATGCGCCTAGGGTTGAGGGGGAACCCTAGAGGGGGCGCCCCCCTTGGCTTGGGGGGCAAGCCACCCTCTCCCCTCTCCCCTAGGCCGCCGCACCCCCCCTAGATGGGTTCTAGGGGGCCGGCCCCCTTCTCCCTTCCCCCTATAAATAGAGGGGTGAGGGGTGGGCAGCTGCACCACCCTCCAAGGCGCAGCCCTCCCCTCCCCAACACCTCTCCTCCTCCGTTGTGTGCTTGGCGAAGCCCTGTCGGAGTACTGCCTCTCCACCATCACCACGCCGTCGTGCTGCCGGTGGAGCTGTCTTCCTCAACCTCTCCTTCCCCTTGCTGGATCAAGAAGGAGGAGACGTCTCCCGTCCCGTACGTGTGTTGAACGCGGAGGTGCTGTCCGTTCAGCACTTGGTCATCGGTGATTCGAATCACGTCGAGTACGACTACATCATCACCTTGCAAGCTTCCGCACGCAATCTACAAGTGGTATGTAGATGCAAACTCTCTCCCTTGACTTGTTGCTTAGATGAACTCATAGATGGATCTTGGTGAAACCGTAGGAAAATTTTTAATTTTCTGCAACGTTCCCCAACACTGTTACCATATGATGTTCATCCAACGTCCGTAGTGCTTCTTCAACCTCTGGTCTTCTTGCTCCAGCTACCCAAACCACCGCCGGTCGTGTCGCGTGCTCCTGTCTCCCGTGGCCGGCAGTGATGCCGCGGAGGCCTCACCGCCCCTACTACTCCCACCGCTGGCCAGGCCATCCCTCTACTCACCCACACCCCCTGTTATTCTGCAACGACAGCAGCCTCACACCGCAGCCGATCCAGTGAACCCTCGCACTCCTCTTCGCGTGGGCATCCACTGCTGTGTCTTCCCCGGCTCCGAGTCGTCCCCTTCCTAGTCCTCGCCATCGTCCACCGCCGTGGTGCTCTCGGTGCGGCGTGGTCAATGTGGTCAAGGAATGACTTCCATCGGACGTGGACTATACATGGAGAGGCTGACAGCTGGGTCCACGGCCGCAGCAAGGAAGTGCCTCCTTATTACGCGCAAAATAATGATTCCACCACCTGACAGCGGGGACCCACCGGATGGGCCACCGTATTTCATGAAAAAAACATTTCCCCCTGACTGCTGGGACCCACCAGCTACATCTTCGCATGCAAGGAAGTGCGTCCGGGCAAAAGAATGATTCGCCCCCCTGACTGCTGGGACCCACCAGCTACATCTTCGCACGCAATGAAGTGTGTCCAGGCAAAAAAAACAATCCGCCCCCCTGACTGCTAGGACCCACCAGCTTCATCTTCGCACGTAAGGAAGTGCCTGACAGTCGGGACCCACCTGGTCGAAGTGTACGTAGCGTTGTCATTCTGGTCGCGAACGTGTACGTACATATATACTGGTGGATGTAGAGGCATGCACGTGTCGTACTAGAGGCGCGTACGTGTCGTAGTAGAGGCACGCACGTAGCATGTATATGTACGTACAACGGCCAGGGTGCAAGAAATAAAATACGGCCACGTATTTGTACATACGGGTGGGGTCTCGAACACCTACTCGCGCATACGTACGGCCAAGGCTCGTGTACATGGCTGGGTCGGAACAGAGAAACAGCGTCGTCGTCGTGATCATGGGGAGGCAACGGAATGCATCGTGTTCATGGGGAGGCAACGGAATGCATCATGTTCATCGGGAGGCAACCGAATGCGTCGTGTTCATCGGGAGGCAACGGAACGCGTGGGAGCCAACCGGCTGGGTCAGAACGGAATGCGTGGTCGTGTTCATCAGGAGGGCTTGGATGGAACATGCGATGGAAACAAGGCCTGAACGGGGTCCTGTTGATCGGGAGGGTCTGGCGTACCGCAAAACAGAGGAAACGGACCTCCTACGGTCGAAACAGGGGTCCTGTTGATTGGGAGGGGTGTGGCGTACCGCAAAACGGATGAAATGGACCTCCTATGGTCGAAACGGGGGTCCTGTTGATCGGGAGGGGTGTGGCGTACCACAAAACGGATGAAACGGACCTCCTACGGTTGAAACGGAGGTCCTGTTCATCGGGAGGGGTGTGGCATACCACAAAACGGGACTCCACGGGATACTGTTCATCTCCACCGTCGACCTCCTCCAGCCTCCACGGGCTACCGTCGATCTCCTCCAGCCTCCACGGGCTCCTGTTCATCCATCCTCCACCGCGTGCTACTCCACCGGCTACTGTTCAACCACCCCTCCACCTTCTACTATTCATCCAGCCGTCCACACCACGGGGTCCTGTTCAACCACCCCTCCACGGGCACCCCTCCACCGTCTACTGTTCATCCAGCCCTCCACACCACGGGGTCCTGTTCATCTAGAGGCAACGCCACCACTCACTGTTCATCCACCCCCCCCCGCAACGCTCACTGTTCATCCCAGAGACAACATCGATCGGCTTCCGTTAGCAGCAATAGCGAAGGAATCGCTCGATCGGGTTCAGTTAACAGCCATCGATCGATCGCTCGGGTTCAGTAATGCGTAGCCTGCAGTGCAATCGCTCGGGTTCAGTTAGAGCCCAATGCCTCGCTCGGGTTCAGTTAGAGCCAACGCCTTGCACACACGCGCGTACGTGTACGAGAGAAACGCGAATCGCTCGGCCCCCGACCTCCCACCGTAATCGGGAACTCCTCAAAATTTTCCTCCCCCTCGCTTCTATCACGGTTTTTTCCATCATGGACGGCCCAAAGAATGTCATGCAGCTGCGTCTCCGGCCTGCCCAGGATGAAAAGCCCATTTTCTGTCATGATTTTTTGTCATAGAAGTAGGAGCCCACCACATCTATGATGATACCGGGTTTTGTCACAATTATCGTCATAGAAGTGTCATATGTATGACAGAAAAAATTTCGTTCGGCCCAAAATGTCATGGATGTGTCTTTTTTTGTAGTGCTAGGGCATTTTGAGGAAGCCCATCATTGGAATATACAAGCCAAGTTCTATAATGTAAAATTCCCACTAGTATAAGAAAGTGACAACATAGGAGACTCTCTATCATGAAGATCATGGTGCTACTTTGAAGCACAAGTGTGGTAAAAGGATAGTAGCATTGCCCCTTCTCTCTTTTTCTCTCATTTTTTATTTTTTTTATTTGGGCCTTCTCTTTTTATGGCCTCTTTTCTCTTTTTTTTTATTTGTGCTTCTTTGGCCTCTTTTATTTATTTATTTTCGTCCGGAGTATCATCCCGACTTGTGGGGGAATCATAGTATCCATCATCCTTTCCTCACTGGGACAATGCTCTAATAATGATGATCATCACACTTTTATTTTCTTACAACTCAAGAATTACAACTCGATACTTAAGACAAGATATAACTCTATATGAATGCCTCCGGTGGTGTACCAGGATGTGCAATGACTCATGAGTGACATGTATGAAAGAATTATGAACGGTGGCTTTGCCACAAATACGATGTCAACTACATGATCATGCAAAGCAATATGACAATGATGAAGCGTGTCATAATAAATGGAACGGTGGAAAGTTGCATGGCAATATATCTCGGGATGGCTATGGAAATGCCATAATAGGTAGGTATGGTGGCTGTTTTGAGGAAGGTATATGGTGGGTTTATGGTACCAGCGAAAGTTGCGCGGTACTAGAGAGGCTAGCAATGGTGGAAGGGTGAGAGTGCGTATAATCCATGGACTCAACATTAGTCATAAAGAACTCATATACTTATTCCAAAAATCTATTAGCTATCGAAACAAAGTACTACGCGCATGCTCCTAGGGGGGTAGATTGGTAGGAAAAGACCATCGCTCGTCCCCGACCACCACTCATAAGGAAGACAATCAATAAATAAATCATGCTCCGACTTCGTCACATAACGGTTCACCATACGTGCATGCTACGGGAATCACAAACTTCAACACAAGTATTTCTAAAATTCACAACTACTCAACTAGCATGACTCTAATATCACCATCTCCATATCTCAAAACAATTATCAAGTATCAAACTTCTCTTAGTATTCAATGCACTTCATATGAAAGTTTTTAATATATCCCTCTTGGATGCCTATCATATTAGGACTAAATTCATAACCAAAGCAAATTACCATGATATTTAGGACTCTCAAAATAATATAAGTGATGCATGAGAGTTCATCTATTTCTATAAAATAAAACCACCACCGTGCTCTAAAAAGATATAAGTGAAGCACTAGAGCAACAACAAACTACTCCGAAGGATATAAATGAAGATCAATGAGTAGTCAAATAATTATGGAAGTATGTGAAGACTCTAAGATTTAATAATTTCAGATCTTGGTATTTTATGCAAACAGCAAGCAAAACTAAATAAAATAAAATGACGCTCCAAGCAAAACACATATCATGTGGTAAATAAAAATATAGCTCCAAGTAAAGTTACCAATGAACAAAGACGAAAGAGGGGATGCCTTCCGGGGCATCCCCAAGCTTAGGCTCTTGGTAATCCTTGAATATTACCTTGGGGTGCCTTGGGCTTCCCCAAGCTTAGGCTCTTGCCACTCCTTATTCCATAGTCCATCGAATCTTTACCCAAAACTTGAAAACTTCACAACACAAAACTTAACAGAAAACTCGTAATCTCCGTTAGCGAAAGAAAAGAAAACACCACTTAAAGGTACTGTAATGAACTCATTATTTATTTATATTGGTATTAAACCTACTTTATTCCAACTTCTCTATGGTTTATAAACTCTTTTACTAGCCATAGATTCATCAAAATAAGCAAACAACACACGAAAAACAGAATCTGTCAAAAACAGAACAGTCTGTAGTAATCTGTAGCTAACGCAAACTTATGGAACCCCAAAAAATCTAAAATAAATTGACGGACCTGAGTAATTTATCTATTAATCATCTTCAAAAATAATTAACTAAATATCACTTTCCAAATAAAAATGGCAGCAATTCTCGTGAGCGCTAAAGTTTCTGTTTTTTACAGCATGATCAACAAGACTTTCCCCAAGTCTTCCCAAAGGTTCTACTTGGCACAAACACTAATTAAACATAAAAACTCAATCATAACAGAGGCTAGATAAATTATTTATTGCTAAACAGGAGCAAAAAGCAAGGAACAAAAATAAAGTTGGGTTACCTCCCAACAAGCGCTATCGTTTAACGCCCCTAGCTAGGCATGATGATTTCAATGATGCTCACATAAAAGATAAGAATTGAAACATAAAGAGAGCATCATGAAGAATATGACTAGCACATTTAAGTCTAACCAACTTCATATGCATAGGGATTTTCTGAGCAAACAACTTATGGAAACAAGAATCAACTTGCATAGGAAGGTAAATCAAGCATAACTTCAAAACTTTAAGCACATAGAGAGGAAACTTGATATTATTGCAATTCCTACAAGCATATATTCCTCCTTCATAATAATTTTCAGTAGAATCATGAATGAATTCAACAATATAACCATCACCTAAAGCATTATTTTAATGATCTACAAGCATATAAATTTTATTACTCTCCACATAAGCAAAATTCTTCTCATTCGGAATAGTAGGAGTATCATAAGAAACTCGAATACTATAAATTGTTTCCACATTAAAAGAGTAATGTTCAGAAAAGGGGTAACCATAATAATGACAAGTTTTATAAATATAATCACTACTTTTATAGCATAAGTATCATCACAATAATCATCATAAGTAGGAGGCATGCTATCATCATTATAAATTTTCATATCAAAACTTGGGAGACTAAAAATATCATCTTCATTAAATGTAGCATCCCCAAGCTTGGGAAAAACATTAATTGCAGCAACTATATTCTCAAAAACATCATCTTCATCAAACATAGCATCCCCAAGCTTGGGCCTTTTCATATCATAAGCATAATCACTCTCATCGTCAATAGTATGGATAGCACCAATAGTATAGCAATTATCATATTTTTTCAAGCAAGTGCCAAAAAGATTTTCAAGATCATAAGAAGTATCATTATCTTCCCAATCATAATCATCACAACAAGCAATAGGCATAACGAGATCATCATCAAGTGCATCATCTTCCACAGTTATATTTTCATGAGGCACAACAGTAATAGGAGCAGCATTATTTGGGAGAGATATCTTTTTACCTCTCTTCCTTTTTATTTTCTTCTTCTTCACCACATCATGTGTGGGTTCAATTCTCTTTTTGGAGCTCCTTATTAATGAGATTGGTTGAATAGAGGGCTCCTCCTCGTTACCCGATTCATCATAAGAAATAATAGGAGGATATGAGGAAGTCTCTTCCCTTTCATTAGTATTCTCTTCATCTTCTATCTGTTTTCTTTTCTTTATGTAATTGGCAATATAAGGATTTTCAATGCAATTCACCGCATAATACATATAAATTTCTTCTAGATCAAAATTAAGAACTCTATAAAGGGAAAATTCTGGAATAACCTTAGTTATACGTTTCATTTCTTCATAACCCAAGAGCAAACTAAGTTCATTATGATGTGCAAGAGAAATCAAGTCATCACAATTTTTGGACACGATACGATCATGAAACAATTTGCATTGGGTACTGAAATGATCACGTTCATTGCAAAGTTCACAAGTATAGCTAAGAAAGTTTAAATTTTCAGCACAAACATCTAGCCTTTCTTGCAATCATTTAGTTTCTAAATGATTATGCCTCTTGCAATATCTATCTTCCCTATTTGGTGTGTTCTTGCAAACCCAATGCACTCCACAAAAAATTGGCATGTTTATAGGAGACATTTTCATCATAACTAGTGCAATCATCATTAGTACTATGGATATTCAAGGAGTTCATACTAACAACATTGCAATCATGCTCATCATTCAAAGATTTAGTGCCAAACATTTTAATGCATTCTTCTTCTAACACTTTGGCACAATCTTCCTTCCCATCATACTCACGAAAGATATTAAAAAGATGAAGCGTATGAGGTAAACTCAATTCCCTTTTTTTATAATTTTCTTTTATAAACTACTAGTGATAAAACAAGAAAGTAAAAGACTTGATTGCAAGATCTAAAGATATACCTTCAAGCACTAACCTCCCCGGCAACGGCGCCAGAAAAGAGCTTGATGTCTACTACACAACCTTCTTCTTGTAGATGTTGTTGGGCCTCCAAGTGCAGAGGTTTGTAGGACAGTAGCAAATTTCCCTCAAGTGGATGACCTAAGGTTTATCAATCCGTAGGAGGCATAGGACGAAGATGGTCTCTCTCAAGCAACCCTGCAACCAAATAACAAAGAGTCTCTTGTGTCCCCAACACACCCAATACAATGGTAAATTGTATAGGTGCACTAGTTCGGCGAAGAGATGGTGATACAAGTGCAATATGGATGGTAGATATAGGTTTTTGTAATCTGAAAATATAAAAGTAGCAAGGTAACTAATGATAAAAGTGAGCACAAACGGTATTGCAATGCATTGAAACAAGGCCTAGGGTTCATACTTTCACTAGTGCAAGTTCTATCAACAATAATAACATAATTGGATCACATAGCTATCCCTCAACATGCAGCAAAGAGTCACTCCAAAGTCACCAATAGCGGAGAACAAACGAAGAGATTGTGGTAGGGTTCGAAACCACCTCAAAGTTATTCTTTCCAATCAATCCGTTGGGCTATTCCTATAAGTGTCACAAACAACCCTAGAGTTCGTACTAGAATAACACCTTAAGACACAAATCAACCAAAACCCTAATGTCACCTAGATACTCCAATGTCACCTCAAGTATCCGTGAGTATGATTATACGATACGCATCACACAATCTCAGATTCTTCTATTCAACCAACACATAGGACCTCAAAGAGTGCCCCAAAGATTCTACCGGAGAGTCAAGACGAAAACGTGTGCCAACCCCTATGCATAGGTTCATGGGCGGAACCCGCAAGTTGATCACCAAAACATACATCAAGTGGATCAATAGAATACCCCATTGTCACCACGGGTATCCCACACAATACATACATCAAGTGTTCTCAAATCCTTAAAGACTCAGCACGATAAGATAACTTCAAAGGGAAAACTCAATCCATTACAAGAGAGTAGAGGGGGAGAAACATCATAAGACCCAACTATAATAGCAAAGCCCACGATACATCAAGATCGTACCACCTCAAGAACACGAGAGAGAGAAAGAGAGAGACAGAGAGATCAAACACATAGCTACTGGTACATACCCTTAGCCCCGAGGGAGAACTACTCCCTCCTCGTCATGGAGATCACTGGGATGATGAAGTTGGCCACCGGAGAGGCATTGCCCCCTTCGGCAGGGTGCCGGAACGGGTCTAGATTGGTTTTCGATGGCTAAGGAGGCTTCTGGCGGCGGAACTCCCGTTCTATTGTGCTCCTCAAAGTTTTTAGGATATATGGGTATATATAGGAGGAAGAAGTACGCCGGTGGACCTCCGGGCTGTCCACAAGGCAGGGGCGCGCGCCCAGGGGGGTGGGCATGCCCCCCACCCTCGTGGGTAGCCCAGGACTCTCCTCGTCCATCTTCGATACTCCGTGGGCTTCTTCTGGTCCAAAAATAAGTTCCGTGAAGTTTCAGGTCAATTGGACTTCGTTTGATTTTCCTTTTCTGCGATACTGTAAAACAAGGAAAAACAGAAACCGGCACTGGGCTCTAGGCTAATAGGTTAGTCCCAAAAATAATATAAAAGTGCATAATAAAGCCCATAAACATCCAAAACATATAATATAATAGCATGGAACGATCAAAAATTATAGATACGTTGGAGACGTATCAGCTAGCATGATGTTTCCATGGCTTGTCCGTTTTTTGATGTCATTGCTACGCTAGATCATTGCACATCCCGGTACATCGCCGGAGGCATTCATATAGAGTCATATATTTGTTCTAGTATCGAGTTGTAATATTGAGTTGTAAGTAAATAAAAGTGTGATGATCATCATTATTAGAGCATTGCCCGCCAAAAGAGAGAGGTCAAAGAAGCCTAAAGAAAAAAAGGGGGCCAAAGAAGCCCGCCAAAAAAAAGAGAAGAAGGGGGCAATGTTACTATCCTTTTACCACACTTGTGCTTCAAAGTAGCACCGTGTTCTTCGTATAGAGAGTCTCTTGAGTTATCACTTTCATATACTAGTGGGAATTTTCATTATAGAACTTGGCTTGTATATTCCAACGATGGGCTTCCTCAAATGCCCTTGGTCTTCATGAGAAAGCAAGTTGGATGCACACCCACTTAGTTTCAGTTTGACCTTTCATATACTTATAGCTCTAGTGCATCCGTTGTATGGCAATCCCTACTCCTCACATTGACATCAATTGATGGGCATCTCCATAGCCCGTTGATTAGCCGTGTCGATGTGAGACTTTCTCCTTTTCGTCTTCTCCATGCAACCTCCATCATCATATTCTATTCCACCTATAGTGCTATGTCCATGGCTCACGCTCATGTATTGTGTGAGGGTTGAAAAGGCTGAAGCGCGTTAAAAAGCATGAACCAATTGCTTGGCTTGTCATCGGGGTTGTGCATGATTTGAATATTTTGTGTGGTGAAGATGGAGCATAGCCAGACTATATGATTTTATAGGGATAACTTTCTTTGGCCTTGTTATTTTGAAAAGACATGATTGCTTTATTAGTAGGCTTGAAGAATTATTGTCTTAATGTCAAATGATAGACTATTGCTTTGAATCACTCGTGTCTTAATATTCATGCCATGATTAGATACATGATCAAGATTATGCTAGGTAGCATTCCACATCAAAAATTAATTTTTTTATCATTTACCTACTCGAGGACGAGCAGGAATTAAGCTTGGGGATGCTAATACGTCTCCATCGTATCTATAATTTTTTATTGTTCCATGCCAATATTCTACAACTTTCATATATTTTTGGCAACTTTTTATACTATTTTTGGGATTAACATACTGATCCAGTGCCCAGTGCCAGTTCCTGTCTGTTGCATGTTTTTTGTTTCACAGAAAATCCATATCAAACGGAGTTCAAACGGGTTAAAACTGACGGATATTTTTTTGGAATATATGTGATTTTTGGGAAGAAGAATTGACGCGATACGATGCCCGAGGGGGCCACGAGGTAGGGGCGCGCCCTGGACCCTTGTGGCCTCCCCGTAAGGCGGTTGGAGCCCTTCTTTCTCCGCAAGAAAGCTAATTTACAGATAGAGATCGTGTTAAAGTTTCAGCCCAATTGGAGTTACGGATCTCCGTATATAAAAGAAACGGTGAAAGGGCAGAATCTGAGAACGCAGAAACAGAGAGAGACAGAGAGACAGATCCAATCTCATAGGGGCTCTCGCCCCTCCCATGCCATGGAGGCCAAGGACCAAAGGGGAAACCCTTCTCCCATCTAGGGAGGAGGTCAAGGAAGAAGAAGAAGGGTCCCCCTCTCCCCTTCTCTTCCGGTGGCGCCGGAATGCTGCCGTGGCCACCATCATCATCACCGCGATCTACACCAACACCTCCGCCAACTTCACCACCATCTCCATCACCTTCCCCCATCTATCTACAGCGGTCCACTCTCCCGCAACCCGCTGGACCCTCTACTTGAACATGGTGCTTTATGCTTCATATTATTATCCAATGATGTGTTGCCATCCTATGATGTCTGAGTAGATTTTCGTTGTCCTATCGGTGGTTGATGAATTGCTATGATTGATTTAATTTGCTTGTGGTTATTTTGCTGTCCTTTGGTGCCCATCATATGAGCACGTGTGTGGATCACACCATAGGGTTAGTTGTATGTTGATAGGACTATGTATTGGAGGGGAAGAGTGACAGAAGCTTCAACCTAGCATAGAAATTGATGCATAGGGGATTGAAGGGGGACCAATATATCTTAATGCTATGGTTGGGTTTTACCTTAATGAACGTTAGTAGTTGCGGACGCTTGCTAATAGTTCCAATCATAAGTGCATAGAATTCCAAGTCAGGGATGACATGCTAGCAGTGGCCTATCCCACATAAAACTTGCTATCGGTCTAGCAAAGTAGTCAATTGCTTAGGGACAATTTCGCAACTCCTACAACCACTTTTCCACACTCGCTATACTAACTTTATTGTTTCTTTATCTAAGCAGCCCCTACTTTTTACTTACGTGCTCTTTATTATCTTGCAAACCTATCCAAAAACACCTACAAAGTACTTCTAGTTTCATACTTGTTCTAGGTAAAGCGAACGCTAAGCATGCGTAGAGTTGTATCGGTGGTCGATAGAACTTGAGGGAATATTTGTTCTACCTTTAGCTCCTCGTTGGGTTCGACACTCTTACTTATCGAAAGAGGCTACAATTGATCCCCTATACTTGTGGGTTATCAGAAGGGCTGAGGAAGGAGAAAGGTGTGGGGTAAAAAGATCGATTCATATCCTCTTATAAAGGCGGTGAATATCGAGTGCCCCCCACGAGCCTTAAAACTCGCCTATTCCCAAGGGGTCGTGCAAATGGCATGGTTGGATTACCCAAACCCGTATTGATGAGAATCCCGCAATAAGGGGATACGATCTCTGCTTTGAAAAGACGTGCCAATGAATACCGTGCCTCGAAACACGAAGGAGGAGGCTGAAAAACGGTTCGAAATAATAATAAGGCGAGGACATAATGTCTCACCGGAAAAGCTGCCAATAGGCTTGTTTTGTTTTTTTTTGTTTAAGTATTTTGTCCTTGTGGTTCAGGGTTGTAACTATTATATAGAGCTGGATATAGTTCTTTTGATCAGCTACTTTGAAGTATTCGGAGGAGAAACCCGCCTTGCAATGCCAAAGACAATCTGCGCGCCGGACAGATTGTCATTGAAGCTTGGTCAGGGGCTACTAAGAGAGTCTTGGATTAGGGGGTCCCCGGGCGTCCGGGCTATGTGACATGGGCCGAACTGATGGGCTGTGAAGATACAAGATAGAAGGCCTTCCCCCGTGTTCGGATGGGACTCTCCTTTGCGTGGATGGCAAGTTTAGCGTTCGGATGTGAAGATTCCTTTCTCTGTAAACCAACTCTGTACAACCCTTGACCCCTCTGGTGTCTATATAAATCGGAGGGTTTAGTCCATAGAGGCAATAATAATCATACAGGCTAGACATCTAGGGTTTAGCCATTACGATCTAGAGGTAGATCAACTCTTGTAACCCGTATACTCATCAAAGTCAATCAAGCAGGAAGTAGGGTATTACCTCCATTACGAGGGCCCGAACCTGGGTAAACATCATGTCCCCTGCCTCCTATTATCTTCAATCCTCAGATGCACAGTTCGAGACCCCCTACCCAAGATCGGCCGGTTTTGACACCGACACTGACCAATCAAGCACGGAAAGTATGACACCTCCGAGTTTTGCACACGTCCAGCTCAATGACATCCCTCGAACTCTTGATCCAGCAAAGTGTCGAGGGAGAGTTTCGTCAGCACGATAGCATGGTGACGGTGATGGTGAAGTGTTCCGCGTAGGGCTTCGCCTAAGCACTACGTGAATATGACTGGAGGCGTAAACTGTGGAGGGGGGCACCGCACATGACTAACAATGTTTGTTGTGCGTTCTAACGGTGCCCCCCTCATATATATAGGTTGGAGGGGAGGAGAGGCAGCCAAGGGGGTGCCCCAAGTAGGAGGAATCCTACCTGGGCACCTTCCAATTTGGCCTCCCCCCTTTCCAATTCCTATTCGGAGTAGGAAGGGAAGAGGGGGAAGGGGGAATCCTATTCCCTTTTTCCTTTCCTCCTTCCCCTTTCCTTCTCCAATTTGGCCAGCCCATATGGGGGGGGGGTGCACCAGCCCCTTTTGTGGCTGGTGTGTTTCTCCTCTTGGCCCATAAGGCTCATATAGTTTGCCGGGGGTAGCCCGGAACCCCTTCCGGTGACCCGATACGTACCCGGTACCCCGGAACACTTCCGATGTCTGAATACTATCATCCTATATATGAATCTTTACCTCTCGACCATTTTGAGACTCGTCATGTCCGTGATCTCATTCGGGACTCCGAACAACATTCGGTCACCAAATCACATAACTCATATAATACAAATAATCATCGAACATTAAGCGTGCGGACCCTATGGGTTCGATAACTATGTAGACATGACCGAGACACATCTTCGATTAATAACCAATAGTAGAACCTGGATGCTCATATTGGCTCCCACATATTCTACGAAGATCTTTATCGGTCGAACCGTTATGACAACATACGTTATTCCCTTTGTCATCGGTATGTTACTTGCCCGAGATTCGATCATTGGTATCTTCATACCTAGTTCAATCTCGTTACCGGCAAGTCTCTTTACTCGTTCCGTAATGCATCATCCCATAATTAACTCATTAGTTACATTGCTTGCAAGGCTTATTATGATGTGCATTACCGAGAGGGCCCAGAGATACCTCTCCGATAATCGGAGTGACAAATTATAATCTTGATCTATGCCAACCCAACAAATACCTTCGGAGATACCTATAGAGCATCTTTATAATCACCCAGTTACGTTGTGAGGTTTGATAGCACACAAGGTATTCCTCCGGTATCCGAGAGTTGCATAATCACATAGTCAAAGGAATATGTATAAGTCATGAAGAAAGCAATAGCAATAAAACTTAACGATCATTATGCTAAGCTAACGGATGGGTCTTGTCCATCACATAATATCCTAATGATGTGATCTCTTTCATCAAATGACAACACATGTCTATGGTTAGGAAATTTAACCATCACTGGTGCGCATCGGTCCTAAACAAACGGTTTTTAACCCCTTTCCGCGATGACATTTGGAACCGTCGCCAAGTAAGTGTGGGCGATAGGGGGGTCCTTCCCACACGATCCAGAAACCGTCAGGGATAGGTCCTCTTGGGACACAGGCTGGGGTCGTGTGTGATTAGGTGAGGCATCGAAACCCAATCATTTCTGTAGGTATGTACATCCCACACGGTAATCCTAGAAAATCATTTCCGTAGGTATATACATCCCACACGGTGAATCCCAGAAAAACATTTCCATTCGTATGTATATCACACACAGTCAATCCAAGGAATATGTTTCTGTTCTTATGTACATCGCACACAGTCAATCCAGGGAAAACGTTTCCGTTCATACGTACATCCCACACAGTTTTATGTGTAGGCTCGTGTGTGAAAGGTGTAACTATCACACACAGTCTGCCTTGGTTAACTGTTTGCTTTTATCAACTATATCACACACGATTTGATGAAGAAAACTGTGTAGCATTGGGCTATCCATCGCAAGCGCTTTTACTACTAGAACCGTTTGCAAAGGTCCATGACACATTTAACGAGTTTATTAGTTTACAATTAGTAATTCCAGTATTACCCAAATTCACATTCCATATCGAATCGTTGTTTGCCAATTTCATATCACACACATAAATATATTATAACATCACAGTACGGTAGCTACATGAAAATAGCACAGTACAACATATAGCTAGTTCAACTTCATAAGAACAATATATTCATTTCCCTAATCGAGATCATCCAGGCTCATCTTATCCACCTCTGCTTTCAGTTCAGTAAGAACCTGTTTTGCACGGGCCAACTGGGAAAGTGCCTCCTCCTTCGCCAACACCATCTTAGCAAAGTCTGATTTAAAAAATTTGAGCTCATTTCTCCACCTTCAACGTTTATCCCGCATCTTCAAATATTCTTTAGCGTTGACAACATTTTCTCTAAGCCTAATTCTGTTCTCTTCCTCATAAATGCTCCAGAGCTTCACTAGGCACATCTTCAAGGACTGTGGCCACTCTTGATCAACCCACTCCAAGTAAGAACACTTCTGTGCATCCTATAATATTTAAAACTAGATTAGTAACAATTGTAGGGTAAATGGGTTTATAGCAACATAGAAAATCACCAATGCTTATTTTGAAAAACTGAAGAAACATGTTAATTATGACATATCTTCTCAAAAAGATCAATGTGCAAATGAAATAATTGGTACTGAGACAACAACCAAATTCTGGAACATCAGAAGCTATAATTAAGTACAACGACACTACAAGTTCTTACTCATGTACAATAAATAACAAATTGAACATTTTATGAGGAAGGTAAATATAACTGCAACAGCATAGCGACAGTGTTTGGATGACAGCAAATTGATACTAACAGGTGTGTACATGCACAAATTTAGTAACATAGAACTAATAGCACTAAGGCCATCCACTATGTATGCCAAAACTGGGGTAAAGACAACTGTTTCTACATCTCGCACTGGTGCCCTACACTGGCGAGCCGATGTAGCGGAAAAAAAATTAGGGACCCAGACTCCGGAGCACGTAGTTGCTCCGATGCCCTGTTCCTTCGTGCCATAAAGATTCAGTATTTTACTGCTTGGCTCCTCGGATGTGTGGACCAAAGTTGGTTGCACAAACTACTGAAGCGGTGCCAAATAATTTTCTAATGGCACTACTGATGAGATGGCAACAATTTAAGATACTAGGTACAAACTGTGACACTCTCTTAGGATGCGTTTGGCTAAAGGTGTGTGAATGGGTTAGGACCGTGACAGTGTCTGAATCACATCAAAAAAATGATTTGTAACAACGAAAGAGAGTCTAACCTTCTCTGCACATGCCAGAAACTTCCTCCCACTGTCCACAGAATCAAACGCAACTAGCTTCATGCATGGAGATTGATGATGACAACGAGCAGATAGATCTTCAGCCACCCCGCTCCATTCGTTGCCACTGATGGTCCTAGGGAGCTACTAGAGGAAGAAATGACTCAAATCGACCACCGGGTAAAAATCCATCATTCCAAGTCATAGCCCGAGAGAGAGAAGAGAGGCATACCCGGGTGGTGAAGGAGTCGTCACCAGAGGAGGAACCGCTGGAGAGGTCTTTGAATAAGACCATGGCGACCCCGGCGATAGGATGCAAGACGGCGAGAGCGAGGAAGCGGCTATAGCTTAGAAAGGAAGGAAGGAAGGAGGAAACAGGGGAAATGTGACTTGTGGTCAGGGAGAAAAGGGGGTGGGGAAGGGGGGAAGCAGGGCGGGGTAGATATTTTAGCGGTAGCCCAAATTTTGGAAATGTGGAGGGAAACTTTGCGGTGCCGCCAGACCATTCACTTTGAATTATTGTGTGCATCGCAAATGATTCTTCTTCTTTACACACATGGGATGAGTTTGATAATTCAAATTTTGGTGGAAATTTCCTCAGGTACGTCATTGCATAATTTAACATCGCTTGCTAATTTGGGCACACAAAAGAGCGTACAGCAGACAGACCACACTTACTGAATCGAGCAATTTTAGTAATTAAACAGAGCCAGTTGACCTAAACATTGCTCTAACAAAATACCAGCATTAAAAACAAAGCCTAAGTACGCATAATTTTAACAAATCCACCAACGCGCCAGCCTATGCATCGCCAGTGTGAGATGAGACGTCAATGACTTGTCCTGGCGACATGCTGCCGTTGGTGGACTCTGCATCCGCCCCTACTGAAGTCGACCACGTCCTCGTCCTCGTCCTCGGTGCCACCCTCAAGGTTGTAGTACTCGTAGTAGTGGTTGCGCCAGAGCTCGTGTTGGTACTCCGCCGCCGATTCCTCGACGGACATACTCTTCTCTACCTCGACCTCGGCCACACGCAACTCCTCCTCCTGGCGCTCCTCGATCTCCACCGCCTCCTGCATCTCCAACTCCCGCTCGACGACCTCATGAGGAAGCAGGTGCTCCATGGCCACCGCCGCCTTTTTAGACGTGGGTTGCATGCTGGAGTCTGAGGTGGCCTGGAATATCTTGGCGTGTGCATCCTCGATCATGGCGTGGATGGCCTCGACCTAGGCCAGGGCGACATCGGCGACACAGATGGCAGCTCGAGCGCTCTCGGTGTTTGCTGCCGACGTCGCAACAGCAGCTGCAACCGTCTCGGCTGCTACAGCTGCCCCGTCAGCGGAAGCGGCCGCGCTCAATGCGGATGTGGCGACACTCTCGGCATAGGTGGCGGCGCTCTTGGTGCAGGAAGCCGCGCTCGGAGGCGACGCGGCCATCGTATGGGCCTTCATGAAGCGTTTCCACGGTGTCATCTTTGTAAGTAAGGGGTGCGGGAATGGGGATCGGGATTCGTGGATTTGGGGGTTGCCGACACTGGAGCAGACGAGCCGGCGAAGCTTAAGGAGGGAGACTTAAATAGAGCCAGATATTTTCATCGCAAACTGTTCCTAGAAAACAACTGTGTGTGATGTTGTAGATATTTTTTATTAGCTGTGAAAGATGAATTTGGAGTAAAGTGGCAACAAATGGTGTTTTAAATTAATGAGAAATTTTGTAGTACTAATACAACTGTCATGTCAAATTTTGGAAAATTTCAGGGGTCATTTGACCTTTTAAGACAGTTAAGTGATTTTCTAGCCATTTAATGATCGTAATTGAAATTTGAACTACATGTACATGCAACAGCTAACCATAATGGTTTGAAAACTCATATTTCGTGTACTTGTGTGCAATTTAATTCCATGTGCAGTAAATTGGAAGGAATTTTTAGACATATTGGTCTAACGGCTATGACACAATTAAGCATGGAGTGACATGGCATTTTATTTCCAAAAAAAATCATAAACACATGAAACCTTGGTTGATGTAATGTCATGCCACCAAGATGGTGTGGTAAAAAAATTGGCATGTTTGACGAAATTTTGGACACACACCCCTCACAAACCAAAGCAACTCACTAGAAGGCTCGTGGTTCCGAGAGGGAACAATGCATGTTTGATGACGAACGTGAGATAGCTTCCTCTTACGGCCTTAATATTTTTTTCAATGTCTAACGTGCACTACTACAACTGTAATGTGAAATTTCTGAAAATTCTAGGGGTCATTTGACCTTGTAAAGACATTTAATTGATTTTCTAGCCATTTAATGACCATAATTCAAATTTGAACTACATCTACATGCAACGCCTAACCAAAACGGTTTGAAAAATCATATTTGTGTACTTGTGTGCGAGTTAACTCCATTTGCAATAAACTAAAAGGAATTTTCAAACATATTTGTCTCACGACATGGACACATGCATACGTATGCATGGACTGACATGGCATTTTAATTCCAAAAAATAAAAAAAAAATTAGAAACACATGAAACCTTGGTTGATGTAATATCATGCCACCAAGTGTTGGGTTTCGTAGTAATTTCAAAAAATTTCCTACGCACACGCAAGATCATGTGATGCATAGCAATGAGAGGGGAGAGTGTTGTCTATGTACCCACACAGACCGACTGCAGAAGCGATGACACAACGTAGAGGAAGTAGTCGTATGTCTTCACGATCCAACCGATCAAGTACCGAAACTACGGCACCTCCGAGTTCGAGCACATGTTCATCTCGATGACGATCCCCGGACTCCGATCCAGCAAAGTGTCGGGGAAGAGTTCCGTCAGCACGACGGCGTGGTGACGATCTTGATGTACTACAGCAGTAGGGCTTCACCTAAACTCCGCTACAGTATTATCGAGGACTATGGTGGCTGGGGGCGCCGCACACGGCTAAGGAATAGATCACGTGGATCAACTTGTGTGTTCTTTGGGGTGCCCTGCCTCTGTATATAAAGGACTAGAGGGGGGAGGCTGGCCGGCCAAGGGAGGGCGCGCCAGGAGAGTCCTACTCCCTCTGGGAGTAGGATTCCCCCCCCCCCCAATCCTAGTTGGAATAGGATTCCTTGAGGGGGGAAAGAGAGAGAGGGGGCCGGCCACCTCTCCTAGTCCTAATAGGACTAGGGGAAGGGGGGAGGCGCACAGCCACCTTGGGTTGCCCCTTTCTCCTTTCCACTAAAGCCCACTAAGGCCCATATAGCTCCCGGGGGGTTCCGGTAACCTCCCGGTACTCCGGTAAAATCCCGATTTCATCCGGAACACTTCCGATATCCAAACATAGGCTTCCAATATATCAATCTTTACGTCTTGACCATTTCGAGACTCCTCATCATGTCCGTGATCACATCCGGGACTCTGAACAATCTTCGGTACGTCAAAATGCATAAACTCATAATATAACTGTCATCATTACCTTAAGCGTGCGGACCCTACGGGTTCGAGAACAATGTAGACATGACCGAGACACGTCTCCGGTCAATAACCAATAGCGGGACCTGGATGCCCGTATTGGCTCCTACATATTCTACGAAGATCTTTATCGGTCAGACCGCATAACAACATACGTTGTTCCCTTTGTCATCGGTATGTTACTTGCCCGAGATTCGATCGTCGGTATCCAATACCTAGTTCAATCTCGTTACCGGCAAGTCTCTTTACTCGTTCCGTAATACATCATCTCACAACTAATATATTAGTTGTAATGCTTGCAAGGCTTATGTGATGTGCATCACCGAGAGGGCCCAGAGATACCTCTCCGACAATCGGAGTGACAAATCCTAATCTCAAAATACGCCAACCCAACATGTACCTTTGGAGACACCTGTAGTACTCCTTTATAATCACCCAGTTACGTTGTGACGTTTGGTAGTACCCAAAGTGTTCCTCCGGCAAACGGGAGTTGCATAATCTCATAGTTATAGGAACATGTATAAGTCATGAAGAAAGCAATAGCAACATACTAAACGATCGGGTGCTAAGCTAATGGAATGGGTCATGTCAATCAGATCATTCAACTAATGATGTGACCTTGTTAATCAAATAACAACACTTTGTTCATGGTCAGGAAACATAACCATCTTTGATTAACGAGCTAGTCAAGTAGAGGCATACTAGTGACACTAAGTTTGTCTATGTATTCACACATGTATTATGTTTTCGGTTAATACAATTCTAGCATGAATAATAAACATTTATCATGATATAAGGAAATAAATAATAACTTTATTATTGCCTCTAGGGCATATTTCCTTCAGTCTGCCACTTGCACTAGAGTCAATAATCTAGATTACACTGTAATGATTCTAACACCCATGGAGCCTTGGTGCTGATCATGTTTTGCTCGTGGAAGAGGCTTAGTCAACGGGTCTGCAACATTCAGATCCGTATGTATCTTGCAAATCTCCATGTCTCCCACCTGGACTAGATCCCGGATGGAGTTGAAGCGTCTCTTGATGTGCTTGGTCCTTTTGTGAAATCTGGATTCCTTTGCCAAGGCAATCGCACCAGTATTGTCACAAAGGATTTTCATTGGACCCGATGCACTAGGTATGACACCTAGATCGGATATGAACTCCTTCATCCAGACTCCTTCGTTCGCTGCTTCCGAAGCAGCTATGTACTCCGCTTCACATGTAGATCCCGCTACGACGCTTTGTTTAGAACTGCACCAACTGACAGCTCCACCGTTTAATGTAAACACGTATCCGGTTTGCGATTTAGAATCGTCCAGATCAGTGTCAAAGCTTGCATCAACGTAACCTTTTACGGTGAGCTCTTTGTCACCTCCATATACGAGAAACATATCCTTAGTCCTTTTCAGGTATTTCAGGATGTTCTTGACCGCTGTCCAGTGATCCACTCCTGGATTACTTTGGTACCTCCCTGCTAAACTTATAGCAAGGCACACATCAGGTATGGTACACAACATTTCATACATGATAGAGCCTATGGTTGAAGCATAGGGAACATCTTTCATTTTCTCTCTATCTTCTGCAATGGTCGGGCATTGAGTCTTACTCAACTTCACACCTTGTAACACAGGCAAGAACCCTTTCTTTGCTAGATACATTTTGAACTTCTTCAAAACTTTGTCAAGGTATGTGCTTTGTGAAAGTCCAATTAAGCGTCTTGATCTATCTCTATAGATCTTAATGCCTAATATGTAAGCAGCTTCACCGAGGTCTTTCATTGAAAAACTCTTATTCAAGTATCCCTTTATGCTATCCAGAAATTCTATATCATTTCCAATTAGTAATATGTCATCCACATATAATATCAGAAATGCTACAGAGCTCCCACTCACTTTCTTGTAAATACAGGCTTCTCTGAAAGTCTGTATAAAACCAAATGCTTTGATCACACTATCAAAGCGTTTATTCCAACTCCGAGAGGCTTGCACTAGTCCATAAATGGATCGTTGGAGCTTGCACACTTTGTTAGCTCCCTTTGGATCGACAAAACCTTCCGGTTGCATCATATACAACTCTTCTTCCAGAAATCCATTCAGGAATGCAGTTTTGACATCCATCTGCCAAAATTCATAAACATAAAATGCGGCAATCGCTAACATGATTCGGACAGACTTAAGCATCGCCACAGGTGAGAAAGTCTCATCATAGTCAACCCCTTGAACTTGTCGAAAACCTTTCGCGACAAGTTGAGCTTTGTAGACAGTAACATTACCATCAGCGTCAGTCTTCTTCTTGAAGATCCATTTATTCTCAATTGCTTGCCGATCATCGGGCAAGTCAACCAAAGTCCATAATTTGTTCTCATACATGGATCCCATCTCAGATTTCATGGCTTCAAGACACTTTGCGGAATCTGGGCTCATCATCGCTTCTTCATAGTTCGTAGGTTCATCATGATCTAGTAGCATGACTTCCAGAACAGGATTACCGTACCACTCTGGTGCGGATCTTACTCTGGTTGATCTACGAGGTTCAGTAGTATCTTGATCTGAAGTTTCATGATCATTATCATTAGCTTCCTCACTAACTGGTGTAGGTGTCACTGAAACAGTTTTCTATGATGTACTACTTTCCAGTAAGGGAGCAGGTACAGTTACCTCAGCAAGTTCTACTTTCCTCCCACTCACTTCTTTCGAGAGAAACTCCTTCTCTAGAAAGGATCCATTTTTAGCAACGAATGTCTTGCCTTCGGATCTGTGATAGAAGGTGTACCCAACAGTCTCCTTTGGGTATCCTATGAAGACACATTTCTCCGATTTGGGTTTGAGCTTATCAGGTTGAAGCTTTTTCACATAAGCATCGCAGCCCCAAACTTTAAGAAATGACAACTTTGGTTTCTTGCCAAACCATAGTTCATAAGGTGTCGTCTCAACGGATTTTGATGGTGCCCTATTTAACATGAATGCGGCCGTCTCTAAAGCATAACCCCAAAATGATAGCGGTAAATCTGTAAGAGACATCATAGATCGCACCATATCTAGTAAAGTACCATTACGACGTTCGGACACACCATTACGCTGTGGTGTTCCGGGTGGCGTGAGTTGCGAAACTATTCCACAGTTTTTCAAATGTACACCAAACTCGTAACTCAAATATTCTCCTCCACGATCAGATCGTAGAAACTTTATTTTCTTGTTACGATGATTTTCAACTTCACTCTGAAATTCTTTGAACTTTGCAAATGTTTCAGAGTTATGTTTCATTAAGTACATATACCCATATCTGCTTAAATCATCTGTGAAGGTGAGAAAATAACGATATCCGCCCCGAGCCTCAATGTTCATCGGACGACATACATCAGTATGTATGATTTCCAACAAATCTGTTGCTCTCTCCATAGTACCGGAGAACGGTGTTTTAGTCATCTTGCCCATGAGGCATGGTTCGCAAGTACCAAGTGATTCATAATCAAGTGGTTCCAAAAGTCCATCAGTATGGAGTTTCTTCATGCGCTTTACACCGATATGACCTAAACGACAGTGCCACAAATAAGTTGCACTTTCATTATTAACTCTGCATCTTTTGGTTTCAACATTATGAATATGTGTATTACTACTATCGAGATGCAATAAGAATAGACCACTCTTCAAGGGTGCATGACCATAAAAGATATTACTCATATAAATAGAACAACCATTATTCTCTGATTTAAATGAATAACCGTCTCGCATTAAACAAGATCCAGATATAATGTTCATGCTCAACGCTGGCACCAAATAACAATTATTTAGGTCTAATACTAATCCCGAAGGTAGATGTAGAGGTAGCGTGCCGACCGCGATCACATCGACTTTGGAACCGTTTCCCACGCGCATCGTCACCTCGTCCTTTGCCAGTGTTCGCTTAATCCGTAGTCCCTGTTTCGAGTTGCAAATATTAGCAACAGAACCAGTATCAAATACCCAGGTGCTACTGCGAGCTCTAGTAAGGTACACATCAATAACATGTATATCACACATACCTTTGTTCACCTTGCCATCCTTCTTATCCGCCAAATACTTGGGGCAGTTCCGCTTCCAGTGACCAGTCTGCTTGCAGTAGAAGCACTCAGTTTCAGGCTTAGGTCCAGACTTGGGTTTCTTCTCCTGAGCAGCAACTTGTTTGCTGTTCTTCTTGAAGTTCCCCTTCTTCTTCCCTTTGCCCTTTTTCTTGAAACTAGTGGTCTTGTTAACCATCAACACTTGATGCTCCTTTTTGATTTCTACCTCCACAGCTTTCAGCATTGTGAAGAGCTCGGGAATAGTTTTGTTCATCCCTTGCATATTATAGTTCATCATGAAGCTCTTGTAGCTTGGTGGCAGTGATTGGAGAATTCTGTCTATGACGCAATCATCCGGAAGATTAACTCCCAATTGAATCAAGTGATTATTATACCCAGACATTTTGAGTATATGCTCACTGACAGAACTCTTCTCCTCCATCTTGCAGCTATAGAACTTATTGGAGACTTCATATCTCTCAATCCGGGCATTTGCTTGAAATATTAATTTTAACTCCTGGAACATCTCATATGCTCCATGATGTTCAAAACGTCGTTGAAGTCCCGATTCTAAGCCGTAAAGCATGGCACACTGAACTATCGAGTAGTCATCAGCTTTGCTCTGCCAGACGTTCATAACATCTGGTGTTGCTCCAGCAGCAGGCCTGGCACCTAGCGGTGCTTCCAGGACGTAATTATTCTGAGCAGCAATAAGGATAATCCTCAAGTTACGGACCCAGTCCGTATAATTGCTACCATCATCTTTCAACTTTGCTTTCTCAAGGAACGCATTAAAATTCAACGGAACAACAGCACGAGCCATATATCTACAATCAACATAAACAAGCAAGATACTATCAGGTACTAAGTTCATGATAAGTTTAAGTTCAATTAATCAAATTACTTAAGAACTCCCACTTAGATAGACATCCCTCTAATCCTCTAAGTGATCACGTGATCCAAATCAACTAAACCATAACCGATCATCATGTGAGATGGAGTAGTTTTCAATGGTGAACATCGTTATGTTGATCATATCTACTATATGATTCACGCTTAACCTTTCGGTCTCCGTGTCCCGAGGCCATATCTGCATATGCTAGGCTCGTCAAGTTTAACCTGAGTATTCTGCGTGTGCAAAACTGTCTAGCACCCATTGTAGATGGACGTAGAGCTTATCACACCCGATCATCACGTGGTGTCTGGGCACGACGAACTTTGGCAACGGTGCATACTCAGGGAGAACACTTCTTGATAATTTAGTGAGAGATCATCTTATAATGCTACCATCAATCAAAGCAAGATAAGATGCATAAAAAAGATAAACATCACATGCAATCAATATAAGTGATATGATATGGCCATCATCATCTTGTGCTTGTGATCTCCATCTCCGAAGCACCGTCATGATCACCATCGTCACCGGCGCGACACCTTGATCTCCATCGTAGCATCGTTGTCGTCTCGCCAATCTTATGCTTCCACGACTATCACTACCGTTTAGTAATAAAGTAAAGCATTACATCGCGATTGCATTGCATACAATAAGCGACAACCATATGGCTCCTGCCAGTTGCCGATAACTCGGTTACAAAACATGATCATCTCATACAATAAAATTCAGCATCATGCCTTGACCATATCACATCACAACATGCCCTGCAAAAACAAGTTAGACGTCCTCTACTTTGTTGTTGCAAGTTTTACATGGCTGCTACGGGCTTTAAGCAAGAACCAATCTCACCTACGCATCAAAACCACAATGATAGTTTGTCAAATAGACTCCGTTTTAACCTTCGCAAGGACCGGGCGTAGCCATACTTGGTTCAACTAAAGTTGGAGAGACAGTCGCCCGCAAGCCACCTATGTGCAAAGCACGTCGGGGGAACCGGTCTCGCGTAAGCGTACGCGTAATGTTGGTCCGGGTCGTCTCGTCCAACAATGCCGCCGAACCAAAGTATGACATGCTGGTAGGCAGTATGACTTATATCGCCCACAACTCACTTGTGTTCTACTCATGCATATAACATCAACATAAATAACCTGGCTCTGATACCACTGTTGGGTTTCGTAGTAATTTCAAAAAAATTCCTACGCACACGCAAGATCATGTGATGCATAGCAACGAGAGGGGAGAGTGTTGTCTACGTACCCACGCAGACCGACTGCGGAAGCGATGACACAACGTAGAGGAAGTAGTCGTACGTCTTCATGATCCAACCGATCAAGTACCGAAACTATGGCACCTCCGAGTTCGAGCACACGTTCAGCTCGATGACGATCCCCGGACTCCGATCCAGCAAAGTGTCAGGGAAGAGTTCCGTCAGCACGACGGCATGGTGACGATCTTGATGTACTACAGCAGCAGGGCTTCGCCTAAACTCCGCTACAGTATTATCGAGGACTATGGTGGCTGGGGGCGCCGCACACGGCTAAGGAATAGATCACGTGGATCAACTTGTGTGTTCTTTGGGGTGCCCTGCCTCTGTATATAAAGGACTAGAGGGGGGAGGCTGGCCGGCCAAGGGAGGGCGCGCCAGGAGAGTCCTACTCCCTCTGGGAGTAGGATTCCCCCCCCCCCAATCCTAGTTGGAATAGGATTCCTTGAGGGGGGAAAGAGAGAGAGGGGGCCGGCCACCTCTCCTAGTCCTAATAGGACTAGGGGAAGGGGGGAGGCGCACAGACACCGTGGGCTGCCCCTTACTCCTTTCCACTAAAGCCCACTAAGGCCCATATAGCTCCCGGGGGGTTCCGGTAACCTCCCGGTACTCCGGTAAAATCCCGATTTCATCCGGAACACTTCCGATATCCAAACATAGGCTTCCAATATATCAATCTTTACGTCTCGACCATTTCGAGACTCCTCGTCATGTCCGTGATCACATCCGGGACTCCGAACAATCTTTGGTACATCAAAATGCATAAACTCATAATATAACTGTCATCATTACCTTAAGCGTGCGGACCCTACGGGTTCGAGAACAATGTAGACATGACCGAGACACGTCTCCGGTCAATAACCAATAGCGGGACCTGGATGCCCATATTGGCTCCTACATATTCTACGAAGATCTTTATCGGTCAGACCGCATAACAACATACGTTGTTCCCTTTGTCATCGGTATGTTACTTGCCCGAGATTCGATCGTCGGTATCCAATACCTAGTTCAATCTCGTTACCGGCAAGTCTCTTTACTCGTTCCGTAATACATCATCTCACAACTAATATATTAGTTGTAATGCTTGCAAGGCTTATGTGATGTGCATCACCGAGAGGGCCCAGAGATACCTCTCCGACAATCGGAGTGACAAATCCTAATCTCAAAATACGCCAACCCAACATGTACCTTTGGAGACACCTGTAGTACTCCTTTATAATCACCCAGTTACGTTGTGACGTTTGGTAGTACCCAAAGTGTTCCTCCGGCAAACGGGAGTTGCATAATCTCATAGTTATAGGAACATGTATAAGTCATGAAGAAAGCAATAGCAACATATTAAACGATCGGGTGCTAAGCTAATGGAATGGGTCATGTCAATCAAATCATTCAACTAATGATGTGACCTCGTTAATCAAATAACAACACTTTGTTCATGGTCAGGAAACATAACCATCTTTGATTAACGAGCTAGTCAAGTAGAGGCATACTAGTGACACTAAGTTTGTCTATGTATTCACACATGTATTATGTTTCCGGTTAATACAATTCTAGCATGAATAATAAACATTTATCATGATATAAGGAAATAAATAATAACTTTATTATTGCCTCTAGGGCATATTTCCTTCACCAAGATGATGTGGTAAAGAAATTGGCATGTTTGACGAAAGTTTGGACACACACCCCTGACAAACCGGAGCAACTCACTAGAAGGCTCGTGGTTCCGAGAGGGAACGATGCATGTTTGATGACGAACGGGAGATAGGTTCCTCTTACGGCCTTCAATTTTTTTCTATGTCTAGCGTGCACTACTACAACTGTAATGTGAAATTTTGGAAATTTCTAGGGGTCATTTGACCTTTTAAAGACATTTAAGTGATTTTCTAACCATTTAATGACTGTAATGCAAATTTGAACTACATCTACATGCAACGCCTAACCAAAACGGTTTGAAAAATCATATTTTTGTGTACTTGTGTGTGAGTTAATTCCATGTGCAGTAAATTAGAAGGAATTTTCAAACATATTGGTCTCAAGGCATGGGCACATGCATGGAGTGCCATGGCATTTTAATTCTAAAAAAATAAAAAAAATGATCAAAAAAACATGAAACCTTGCTTGATTTAGTGTCATGCCACCAAGATGATGTGGTAAAGAAATTGGCATGTTTGACGAAAGTTTGGACACACACCCCTCAGAAACCGGAGCAACTCACTAGAAGGTTCGTGGTTCCGAAAGGGAACAATGCATGTTTGATCACGAACGGGAGATAGCTTCCTCTTACGGCCTTCAATTTTTTTCTATGTTTAACATGCACTAATATAGCTGTTATGTGAAAATTTGGAAAATTTCAGGGGTCATTTGATCTTTTAAAGACATTTAAGTGATTTACTAACCATTTAATTACCGTAATTCATATTTGAACTACATCTACATGCAACGCCTAACCAAAACGGATTGAAAAATCATATTTTGTGTACTTGTGTGCGAGTTAATTCCATGTGCAGTAAATTAGAAGGAATTTTCAAACATATTGGTCTCAGGGCATGGGCACATGCATTGAGTGTCATGGCATTTTAATTCCAAAAAAATACAAAATGATCAAAAAAACATGAACCTTGCTTGATTTAATGGCATGCCACCAAGATGATGTTGTAAAAAATTGGCATGTTTGACAAAAGTTTGGACACACACCCCTCACAAACCGGAGCAACTCACTAGAAGGTTCGTGGTCCCGAGAGGGAACAGTGCATGTTTGATGACGAACGGGAGATAGCTTCCTCTTACGACCTTCAATTTTTTTTCTATGTTTAACGTGCACTAATACAGCTGTCATGTGAAAATTTGGAAAAATTGAGATATCATTGACCTTTTAAAGATATATAAGTGATTTTCTAACCATTTTAATGACCGTAATTCAAATTTGAACTACATCTACATGCAACACCTAACCAAAACGGTTTGAAAAATCATATTTTTGTGTACTTGTGTGCTAGTTAATTCCATGTGCAGTAAATTAGAAGGAATTTTCAAACATATTGGTCTCAAGGCATGGGCACATGCATGGAGTGCCATGGCATTTTTAATTCCAAAAAATTAAAAAATGATCAGAAAATTATGAAACTTTGCTTGATTTAATGTCATGCCACCAAGATGATGTGGTAAATAAATTGGCCTGTTTGACGAAAGTTTGGACACACACCCCTCACAAACCGGAGCAACTCACTAGAACATTCGTGGTTCCAAGAGGGAACAATGCATGTTTGATGAAGAACGGGAGATAGCTTCCTCTTACGGTCTTCAATTTTTTTTTCTACACTTAACGTGCACTAATACAACTGTCATGTGAAAATTTGGAAAATTTCAGGGGTCATTTCACCTTTTAAAGACATTTAAGTGATTTTCTAACCATTTAATGACCGAAATTAAAATTTAAACTACATCTACATGCAACGCCTAACCATAATGGTTTGAAAAATCATATTTTTGTGTACTTGTGTGCAAGTTAAAAATGCATCAGACGATGTAAATATCTGGTGTTCAAAAACGAAAATGTAAAGATGTGACAAGACAACCAGCCCGCACACGATTGGCACTCTATCTCACGGCTCGAGGTTTGGTAGGTGAGTGGCGGGGATCATTAATTATACACGGTTCTGTATTGGAAACCGTGAGCTATCACACGGATTTTGCTGCAGGAATCATGTGTAATTCAAACTATAGTACTCGTAAATTCCGGCGACCGGCGTGTGTGCTGTCCCCGTCGATCTAGATTTCTGCCGCCAATAAATACTACCTTGCTCATGTCGTCCCGCATGCATTCTCATCTACATCCTCCCCTCGCTTGCCCTCTCTCTCTCACACAAATCTCTACCATGGCGCCGCCGGTCTGCCCACACGCTGACAAGGAGTTGCTGCCCCTTGAGGACGCTCACTCGATTAGCAGCGACGAGGACCCCTACGCGCCGCCTGACGAGGTTGCGCCGGACCCCCAACTTTGGATTGGTTTTGGGGCCAGTACAATCTTTGTCTATGGAAGTCGCTGCCGTCGGCTGAGAAAGCCAGGCAAGTGGCATTCAAGAAGGAGATGGCAGAGGAGGAAGCCAGGTATCAGGCAGGCTGTGAGGCCCGTGATGCCGCCTGGAAAAAGGAGGCGGCGGAGCTTTGGGGGCGGGCGCGTCATCATGCCGAGGAGGTGTACGAAGACGGGTACTTCGCGAGGAAGGTCATAGCGTTGGGCGCCTCGTCGCGGCATGGAGGTGGGCCGATAAGCTCCAGCGTGCCACCTACGAGGAGCTCTGGTGGGTGCCCAACGAAATGACAAGATCGGCCGTGCGCGTCCGCCAGCAAGAGGCAGATCGGTACGTCAAGTGCTGTGAGGCGAAGGAGGTGGAGTACTGCCTCCGCACTAGGAAGACGCCGCGCACTAGGGAGCTGCTGGCGAGGGGCTGCCGGAATACTAGCCCCAGGAGGGATTATTAGTTTTAGTATTGTTTGTTTTCAATTTTATGCATTGTACCTAGTAGTTAAGTATCATCACGTATATGTGATGATATTATATATATATATTCTGTGATGAACTAATGAACAATTAATATATATATATTATGAATTCCATTTTTCTATCTGTTTTTGTATACTAATTTGAATCTAGCTGTTATGATCCACATATACAGAATGAAAAGCATATATACACACATTGAAACAGAACATATAAGAATGGAAAACAGAGTACACACATTGAAATAGAGCAATACTATGATTGTTGTGAATACATAGCTATCCACGTCAAAACAACTTTTCAAAATAAAACGCATCCATGAGACCATGACTAGCAGCCCTTGCCAACAGTAGCTCTTGGCTCTGCCTGAACTCGTGCAGGAATTCATCCAAGCGGTCGACACGCTCGCGGTACATCTGGAGCGCGACCTCGAGCTCCAAGTTGGCTATTTCATCGGAGATCACCAGCTCAAGGATGTGACGGCCATGTTCCTCTACTGCACCCAGGTGGACACCTGGGCCAAGGAGGCGGTTGAGCCTACGGACCAGCGTGTTGGCATCCAGCGGGCCGCGGACAAGGCGAACGGTGGCACCCATGCGAACGGCGTGGCGGGCGTCCGGTGCAAGTACGGCGCGGCCGGCCTTTGGTGCAAGTATGGCGCTGAGGGCCTCTGCCCACTCCTACCAAGGAATGGGGGTACTGACTGTTAGGGAACATAGTAATTTCAAAAAAAATCCTACGCACACGCAAGATCATGGTGATGCATAGCAACGAGAGGGGAGAGTGTGATCTACGTACCCTCATAGACCGACAGCGGAAGCGTTATGACAACGTGGTTGATGTAGTCGTACGTCTTCATGGCCCGACCGATCAAGCACCGAAACTACGGCACCTCCGAGTTTTAGCACACGATCAGCTCGATGACGATCCCCGGACTTCGATCCAGCAAAGTGTCGGGGAAGAGTTCCGTCAGCACGACGGCGTGGTGACGATCTTGATGTTCTACCGTCGTAGGGCTTCGCCTAAGCACCGTTACAGTATTATCGAGGAGTATGGTGGAAGGGGGCACCGCACACGGCTAAGAAAATGATCACGTGGATCAACTTGTGTGTCTAGGGGTGCCCCCTGCCCCCATATATAAATGAGCAAGGGGAGGAGGCCGGCCGGCCCTAGGGCGCGCCAAGGAGGAGGAGTCCTCCTCCTAGTAGGAGTAGGACTCCCCTCTTTCCTACTCCTACTAGGAGGGGGAAAGGAAGGGAGAGAGGGAGAAGGAAAGGGGGGCGCCGCCCCCCTCTCCTAGTCAAATTTGGACCAGAGGGGGAGGGGGCGCGCGGCCCACCTTGGCTGCCCCTCTCTCTCTCCACTAGGGCCCATAAGGCCCATTACCTTCTCCCGGGGGGGGGGGGGGGTTCCGGTAACCCTCCGGCACTCCAGTTTTCTCCGAAATCACCCGGAACTCTTCCGGTGTCCGAATATAGCCGTCCAATATATCAATCTTTATGTCTCGACCATTTCGAGACTCCTCGTCATGTCCGTGATCACATCCGGGACTCCGAACTAACTTTGGTACATCAAAACTCATAAACTCATAATATAATTGTCATCGAAACCTTAAGCGTGCGGACCCTACGGGTTCGAGAACAATGTAGACATGATCGAGACACGTCTCCGGTCAATAACCAATAGCGGAACCTGGATGCTCATATTGGCTCCCACATATTCTACGAAGATCTTTATCGGTCAGACCGCATAACAACATACGTTGTTCCCTTTGTCATCGGTTATGTTACTTGCCCGAGATTCGATCGTCGGTATCTCAATACCTAGTTCAATCTCGTTACCGGCAAGTCTCTTTACTTGTTTCATAATACATCATCTCGCAATTAACTTATTAGTTGCAATGCTTGCAAGGCTTATGTGATGTGCATTACCGAGAGGGCCCAGAGATACCTCTCCGATAATCGGAGTGGCAAATCCTAATCTCGAAATATGCCAACCCAACATTTACCTTTGGAGACACCTGTAGAGCTCCTTTATAATCACCCAGTTACGTTGTGACGTTTGGTAGCACACAAAGTGTTCCTCCAGCAAACGGGAGTTGCATAATCTCATAGTCATAGGAACATCTATAAGTCATGAAGAAAACAATAGCAACATACTAAACGATCGGGTGCTAAGCTAATGGAATGGGTCACGTCAATCACATCATTCTCCTAATAATGTGATCCCATTAATCAAATGACAACACATGTCTATGGTTAGGAAACATAACCATCTTTGAATAACGAGCATGTCAAGTAGAAGCATACTAGTGACGTTTAGTTTGTCTATGTATTCACACAAGTATTATGTTTCTGGATAATACAATTCTAGCATGAATAATAAACATTTATCATGATATAAGGAAATAAAATAATAACATTATTATTGCCTCTAGGGCATATTTCCATCATTGACGGGACGTGTACCCAGCTACGACGTCGTGTCTACAGCAGGCAAGCATTGATGGATCCGCTCCTGCTGTGCGGCGCGCCGCGCCTCTCGCTCTGCGGTGCTCCAATGGTCTCGCCGTGCGGCGAGCCACCGCCTATCGGCGCGGACGCGCCTAGCTTGATCTGCGGCACACCATCGATCATGTTGTGCGGTGAGCTGCAGCCTGTCGGTGTTAACATGCCAATCTTGATCTGCGGCGCTCAAGCACCATGCGCCAAAGGTTCGGCCAACCCTGGCGATGAAGCGCATCACGACTCGTCCATCGCGTTGCCGGGGAGCACCTCGGCCTCGACGGGCCGTGGCGCCTGCTTGTTTTCCTCGTCGACGAGGTTGATGGCAGAGGCAGCGCTTTGGTGGGTTGGCATGCTTGGAAAAGGTGGATATGCTATAGGTTGCGCATGTCGCCTCCTTGCGTCGCACGCCGCCTATGCGCAATATCGTTGGGTGGCAGGAAATAGGTGAGGAAATGGCGGGAAGCGGTGGCGTGTTCATAAAACGCCATCACTTAATGGAAACTTAGCATAGAAGGAACACCGAGCTAGCATAAGAAGTAGATGATGATCAGATGAACATGGACCACACTAGGGAACTCGTCGGTGATGAATTCATCAATCTCAAATGGTTGAATACTAGCAAGCGTTTGCCCACAACACACACGGCCTATTCCATCACAAACAGGTCGGATGGATCAACGATATGCCATGTATTGCACATTGTCAAAAATTAATACGGTAGACCTTCTTTAACATGTGTTTAAAAATAAAAAATAAAAAACAAGGACCTCAAGGTTAAATTAACTCATGGGATGGGTTGTATCAGTCATTTAATTTGACAGATATGACCCATCCTATCAGTTAATTTAACATCAACACAACTTCCCATCCAGTCATCCATCTAATGGCCGCTCTAGCTTGAGCACACTTAACTTGAGAGTTTTCTTACATGAGCTACTGGTGGAACAGCTAGTCCTTGCTGATAGGATGCCTCTTCGCCCTTATGGCGTATCCAGATGACCGCCCGTCCCCCAATGGCCAATAGATGTTGTGTAGACAAAGTATATCACATACGTCTTATTAGAAGCAATCGTTTGTGTTATTATCAGTATTCGCACATATTTCTGATGACAGACCTGTTTGCCGCGTATCACACACATCTTGCTATATTGAACCGTTTCTATTCTCTTGTCTCAACGCAAATAGTTCATCCGAGTGAACCGCATGCCGTATATCGCACACACCTTCATCTGGCTGCCCGTTTCTTTTGTGTTGCCTAATCACAAACAGTTCATCCGAGTGAACCGTATGTTGTATATTGCAAATAGTTAATTGAGCTGAACCATGTGCCCTGCATCGCACACGCAACTAAAATCTGAATCATGTTTGATGCATCCTCCATCGCAAATGTTTTGCACCTTTTTGACGGTTATTTTACACCACCATTTGCGATTATGGCATCGCACACAGTTTCGTCGAAGGGTCTCTGATCGTAGTGTCGCGTTAGCAGCAACCTGCAGTAGTGCATCTTTGATTAACGAGCTAGTCTAGTAGATGCTTACTAGGGACACTGTGTTTTGTCTATGTATCCACACATGTATCAAGTTTCCGGTTAATACAACTCTAGCATGAATAATAAACATTTATCATGATATAAGGAAATATAAAATAACAACTTTATTATTGCCTCTAGGGCATATTTCCTTCAGAAGGAGCACGCCTGTCAACATTCTTAGGAGCCGGTGATGATGCCAATGAAGCCGTTGTTCGCCGGGTGGCAGTAGGGTGTGAAGTATGCTAAAACTGAGAACCACCATGAGAGGAACTTGGTAGCAACCTTTACCATGGTGTAGTGGTGTGCTTATGAGATATCCGTCCATGACCACTCCGCTGCACCTTCCTCTGTGTGCGCTTTGCTTTCTCCAGAATATCTTGTAGAGTGTTATAGGGAAACATCTTCACAAAATCGGAAATTTCATTGTTGAGACCATGTAGAAATCTCACCATCTTTGACTCTTCATCCTCATGAATACGAGCACAAACGAGCAGTAATTCCATCTCTTTATAGTACTCATCCACCATGCACGTACCTTGGCTGAGGTGCTGCAGTCTGTTTCGGAGATGTCTTTGATATTGTGAAGGAACAAACCTTCTCCTCATGGCTTGTTTCATCTCTTCCCAAGTGTCAATGTGGTCATGGCCTAGCAGCAGCTGATTTTCTTGTAGTTGATTCCACCAAGTGAGTGCATAACCAGAAAACTCAACACAAGCAAGGTTTACTCTCTTCGGATCAACAAGGTTATGGATACGAAAAATCTGATCACACTGCTCTTCCCAATCAAAATATGCATCGGGGTCTTCCCTTGCTGTGAACTTGGGGACGTGCAACTTGATTCTTGCTATGTCATCTCGACCAACTCGGTCACGATGTTCTGCATGACGCCCATCTTCAGCAGCACGACGGTATGGGACACCATCATAATCATCTCCATGACCACAAACAACACGCTTATGAGGGTCATAGTAGTGCCCACGAGGAGCATGGCCTCGCCCTCGAAGTTGTCCTCCTCGCTGCCCTCCATGAGCAGCAGCACCACGCTCACAAGCAGCAACCACATGTCCACCATAGCTGTTGTTATCATCCTCCAAGACACCGTCAACAGCAACATGCACGGAATTCTCATCCCCAACTTCCTCAAGTGGGTTAATAGGGTGTTGTCGGTGCTGAACCCTATCGCCACCTGCTGGAGGTCGCTCGTGAAACATCCTTCCAAGGTTTCAATCCAATTCCTGAAAATCAGTACATGTGACCGGGGCATCTTCTTACCCATGGTTTTCTCCATGAACACTCGATCTAGATCCTACCATGTTAGTAAGGCCAAAAGTGGAATAGGATAATTTTGTGGAATCACACAACCTGACCTCTTACTGACCAAAGTTCTTATGAGTTCACATCAGATTGTGCTTCTCCCGGATGTGTTAAAACGATTGAAAGACAGGGATCAAAGAAATAGCTTCGGTTTTTGGTGGAGCTTGGTGGGGTAAACAAAAAGGGGCTTGTGCTGAAGTCAAGTTGATGCAAACCAAGAAAATATGCATATAGATCTACTGCACTTTTGCACAAAGATTGAACAACACACAAGCTTCTGAAATTTTTCTACCAAGCTGAAACTTTTGGATCTTACACAACACTTTCTTTTTCTCTCTTGACTTTTTTTGCCACTCTTTTTTTCTCTCTTTGATTTTTTTGCCACTCTTTTTTCTCTCTTTTACCAAAGCACAACAACCAAATCTGAAAGCAACTATGAAGATGAACTTGGTGCAGATATAAAAGATGAAGAACATGCAAGGTATGCAACAACAAGATCTCAACACCAACAAGGCTTGTATTTTTTGTGGGGCTTTGGACTTCTAGGACAGAAAATATAGCATGAAAAACACTATATCTAAAGGGATGATAGCAAGATAAACTTGGATAATAGATCCTACCGTGTCAACGAAGGTTCTGATGCCAGATGATACGTGGGAACTCGATGAACGAGTTCAGGACCGAGGGTGGCCTGATCTTCACGTCGTAGGATCGAATCGGGAGGGATAACTAGCTGCAACCAGCCGGGATAACTAGCTTTATATCTGTCAAGGTTGGATGCAACCCATATGTTGGGGATGGCTGACAGAAGCTACAAGAACTCCAACCCGCTATCTGAACAATCGCAGAACCACAAACTGGGACTAATCCACACAAAACGGCCGGAACCGTAGAGCACGAACTAGGGGGAACCAAAGGCTCCTTCTCGTGAATCCGAATGAACTCATAAGAGCAAAGGTAGCAAGATCTCTCAGATCTCTCTAGCAGTCTTGCTGCATAAGCTTGTAGCTGAATGGTTTGACAAAAGGTTCCTAAGAGGATGGGGGAGATGGGGTCTTATAGCAGGGACAACCCCCTTAGCTAGGTGTGAAAATGGTTTCAAAAGTAAGCATGTTTGCATGGCTTCCTTGGGGGAATAAGCAGTCAACTTTGGGAGTTGTTGGAGAGCTCATCGAAAATTCACGAAGTCCTGACAGTCTAGACACCTTCCACGAGAATGACTAGTACTTTTGACTCACAACTCCAAATGATGTGAAGTTTTTTGCATTGGAAAGATAATTTGATTTAGCTTCTGTTGATTTACCCCTATGGCCCCGTCTCTCCACCATACGGGTGTGCCACCACGAAACATCAGAGGTAAAAACTGACAACATTAGCTTCACTTGAAACTTGTTTTCTTAAAGAGCTCATACACTACTGGAATCAGGATCTTTGCCGTTAGCCAGTTCTTTGACGTCTGCTAGCTGACGACAAAGGAGGTCTTTGCCATCAGCATACAGAAAGCTGACGGCGAAGAGCATGTTTGTCGTCAGCCAGCTCTTTGTCGTCTGCTAGCAGACGGCATAGAAGCTTTGCCGTCTGCTAGCCAACCTAATGGTCGTTTCCCCCCGGCCCCACCCCACTATCTACACTCTTTACCGTCTGCTAGCAGACGGCAAAGAAATTAAACCTAACTAAAAAACGGGCGGCCCCGTGCCCCAGCCCTCTCTCTCTCCCTCACCTCACCCGCGCCACCCCGACGCCCGCGACCCCCCACCGTCCCGCGCCCCCAACGCTCCCGACCCCCGGCCGCCCCAACACCCTCGTCGCCCACACTAGCTCGACGCCCTCGCCGCCCGTGCCACCCCGACGCCCCGACCCCCCCCCCCCCGCCCTGACGCCCTTGCCGCCCCGCTGCCCCCACTGGCCCGGCGCCCCGCTGTCCCGACTCCCTAGCCGCCCCGACACCCCGCCGCCCCGGTGCCCCGCCGACCCACTCCGGTGAGCTCCACCCTGTTTTTTTTCTTTTTTTCTACTGCTAGTAATTAGGTCAGTTAGTACTGTTAGTTTCTTTTTTTCTACTGCTACTAATTAGGTTAGTTAGTACTGTTAGTTAGGTTAGTTTGATTTTCTAGGTTAGTTATCTTTAGACTAGGTTAGTTAGGTTAGTTAGGTTAATTAGTTTGTAGGTTATTTAGGTTAGTTCGGTTAACCAGTGATGAAAAAACTAAAAATAACGAGTCCCTCTGTAATTCCTGTTGTACTGGATGATATAGATAGTTTGGTTCAGAGAAGGCTTTATTTTTCTGGGCAATTTTCTTGCATGCTACTTGGAGTGTCGTGTCGAGTAACAACTCTTGAAAACGTGTGCTAGGATGGACACAATTGTTATTGGGTTGCTCTCCTAGTCCTAGTAGAATGGAAGTATATAATTACCATATCTAGTTTTAGTTTTACTAATAACTACTCCTAGAAAACAACCATGTAAATGATTAGGATTAGGATGCATATGCATCCCTTTTCTTTTGTTTCTTGAAAATCAGAAAAGAAAAAGAAAAGGCAGGTTTAGTCATCATTTGTCAATTAGTTGGCTAATGGTTTCTAGAATTATTTGGCCATGGGCATGGACAGGTAGCAACTGGGAAAGGTAGAATTTTGCATAAAGGGGAGGTGGTGATTAAACCCATAAAAGTGAGGCGGTACAATGGAGGGACCCGAAGGGTGCTTCCCACTAACACGGAATTTCACTCCACTCAAATATAGCTAATGGCTAATAATTAGTGGCAGGGCGATCTTAAGCACCTAGCTCCTGCTTGTTGGGACCTGACAATGTTGTGATATTTATCTTTCTGAAGAAAAAAACATTCTTATTTCAATTTGACTTCACACAAAGAAAGAATCCCTTTACTTTAATTTGTTTCCTCGAAACAACATTCGACGGTATCAGAAGTACACCCAAAATGAGTATATCATCATAAGAAATAAATGTCCTATAATTAATTAGAGAACATGGCTAATATCTTGGTCTAATCAGTTAGAACTTTTTAAACTCTTTTATAGCTTGTCTATGCAAATACTAGTAGTTTAGACTGCCCTAACAAGTGCTTTAGGCTTGCTTGGCTTAACTGAAGAGTTGGTATGATTAGAAAAGTCTAGTTCCTCCCTATGGGAGGCCTAATCTTCCAAGATATCTGAATGACAATAGACTGAAACATGGTGCCAAAAAGTGTCTATTGGCACGTGAGCACATGCACTTTCAAGATTCCATAATTGCCATAGTCAAAAAAAGATGATCGGGGTCAGCTATGGTAAAAAATTGAGCTCATGGAGAATAGTGGAAGGGGTAAAAACTATGGTTTTGGTAAAATTACAGAAGGTGTTTGATGATGTTTTCGGCAAGTAAATGAAAACTCCTTGCCATGAGATTTAACAGGGTCAAATAGTAGATAGATCTAAGGTTTACCACCTAGTTTGAGAGCATTTGGAAATGTTTGGCAATAGACATAAATGGTTTTGAGGGGTTCTGGTGATGTCATCTTGTTCTCCAAGAGATGATACTTGGCAAGATAACCAAATATCGCATTTTTGACATGCTAGAATTTTCTTGAAATTTATAGAGAATATTTCATTTGTAAATATTCCAAAAGCTTGAAATATTAGAAAATGGTTTTTGATGGATTTGACCAATATTTTGAACATGACCGTGTGTTGAAACTCTTATATATGGACAATATATGTCCAATGAGCTTCCCTAAATTTTCTCAAATATTTTTGAAACACTAAAATAATTTTAACCTATTAAAGACCACTTTTGGCCTTAAGAAAAAGCCTTTAATTAGTTAGTTAGTTATTTTTTAGGTTAATTACTTACTTACTTAGTTAATTAGTTAGTTGATTTTTTAGGTGTTGTTTTCACCCACCAAATATTTTATTATGTTTATGTTGTACTAATTTCGTTTACTCTTTGTCATTGTAGGTGTTGATAGATGGTGGGCGCGGGTCGAGAGCGCTCCAAGCCTCCTTCTTCCTCGGCATGTGCTGGGAGGGGTGCTATTATTCCACCCCAGCACCTTCGGAGAGCGCTGGTAGACATCATGCACACACCGGTGGGCGCTTCTTCTTCGGTCGGGAGAGGTCGGGGGAAGACGAAGAGGGGTGCAGCTAGATGTGGACGTGGCGGCGGGAGAGGTAGGAAGGATGTTGTGCCTCCCACACCGCCACCCTAGCTGATTCTCCGGACTACTGGAGTGCTCTGTCTCAGGTGGACCCGTCAGACTTGGACCTGTCTTGGACTTCGGTCCACGAGCCTCGGGTCGCTGAGCCTTCGTCCCACGAGACTCGGGCACAGAGTCTTTGTCCCATGAGACTCGGGCCCCGAAGTCTTTGTCCCACGTGACTCCGGAGACTAGTGGCCATGCTGATGGCGAGGAGACCTGGTCTGACGATAGTTTTAGCGAGGGTGAGCTAGTTGAGCAGGGCAAGAGGGTCTACCAGTGTGGTGGTAGGAAGCTCCCGGCTGTGCCAGTGACCCGTGATCAAAGGTGGTTGATTCAGCCTAACGGGGAGAAGAAAGTGCATTTAGTCTTTTTAAACCTTTGTCCTTCATGTTTCTTCAAATTAATATCTAATGTGTTGGCCTTGTCATACTGCAGGGGTTGGATACACGCCGATGGTGTCCGCAGGCCCAACCAGGTCCTTGGTGTGCTTTGCCGGCACCACTTCCCGAGGTGAGTCACGTTGCCCAGTGAGGTTCAGGTTCCACAGCTAGCACTAAGCTGGGAGCTGTATGTGGCTCCCTCGGCCCCGCCGGAGGGGAGGGTCGACGGTGTCTTGTGCGAGATGGTGGCCGACATTGTGAGGCGGCGGTTTTGGGTAATTTCTCCTTTATAGAATTAAAAATCTATTGGGGAACGCAGTAATTTCAAAAAAACTCCTACGCACATGCAAGATCATGGTGATGCATAGCAATGAGAGGGGAGAGTGTCATCTACGTACCCTCGTAGACCATAAGCGGAAGCGTTATGACTACGCGGTTAATGTAGTCGTACGTCTTCACGATCAACCGATCCAGCACCGAAGATACGGCACCTCCGCGATCTGCACATGTTTGACTCGGTGACGTCCCTCGAACTCACGATCTAGAAGAGCTTAGAGGGAGAGTTTCGTCAACACGACGGTGTGATGACGGTGATGATGTTGCTACCGGAATAGGGCTTTGCCTAAGCACCGCTACGATATTACCGAGGTGGATTATGGTGGAGGGGGCACCACACATGGCTAAAAGATCAATGATTAACTTGTGTGTCCATGGGGTGCCCCCTCCCCATATATAAAGGAGTGGAGGAGGGGGAGGGGCCGGCCTCTCTAGGCGCGCCCAAGGGAGTCCTACTCCCACCGGGAGTAGGATTCCCCCTTCCCTTGTTTGGTTTAAGGAGAGAAGGAAGGAGGAGGAAGAAGGAAAGAAAGGGGGGCCGGCCCCCCTCCCAGTTAGGATTGGGCTCTAGAGCACGCCCCCTTCCTTTGCTTCTTCTCCCTCTCTTCCACTAGGGCCCAATAAGGCCCATACACCTCCCGGGGGGGGGGTTTGGTAACCTCCTGGTGCTCTGGCATACTCCCGATTTCACCCTGAACCATTTCAATGTCCAAACATAGGCTTCCAATATATCGATCTTTACGTCTCGACCATTTCGAGGCTCCTTGTCATGTCCGTGATCAAATCTGGGACTCCAAACTACCTTCGGTACATCGAAACACATAAACTCGTAATACCGATCGTCACCAAACGTCAAGCGTGCAGACCCTACGGGTTCGAGAACTATTTAGACATGATCGAGACATGTCTCCGGTCAATAGCCAATAGCGGAACCTGGATTCTCATATTGGCTCCTACATATTCTACGAAGATCTTTATCGCTCAAACCGCATAACGGTATACGTTGTTCCCTTTGTCATCGGTATGTTACTTGCCCGAGATTCGATCGTCGGTATCCCAATACCTAGTTCAATCTCGTTACTGTCATGTCTCTTTACTCATTCCGTAATGCTAGATCCCATAACTAACTCATTAGCTATATTGCTTGCAAGGCTTATAGTGATGTACATTACCGAGAGGGCCCAGAGATACCTTTCCGACAATCGGAGTGACAAATCCTAATCTTCATCCATGTCAACTCAACAAACACCATCAGAGACACCTGTAGAGCACCTTTATAATCACGCAGTTACGTTGTGACGTTTGGTAGAACACAAAGTGTTCCTCCGGTATTCGGGAGTTGCATGATCTCATAGTCATAGGAACATGTATAGTTATGGAGAAAGTAATAGCAACAAACTAAACGATCATCGTGCTACGCTAACGGATGGGTCAAGTCAATCACATCATTCTCTAATGATGTGATCCCGTTAATCAAATGACAACTCATGTCTATGGTTAGGAAACATAACCATCATTGATTCAACGAGCTAGTCAAGTAGAGGAAAACTAGTGACACTCTGTTTGTCTATGTATTCACACATGTACTAAGTTTCCAGTTAATACAATTCTAGCATGAATAATAAACATTTATCATAAATAACAACTTTATTATTGCCTCTAGGGCATATTTCCTTCAGTCTCCCACTTGCACTAGAGTCAATAATCTAGATTGCATTGTAATGATTCTAACACCCATGGAGTCTTTGTGCTGATCATGTTTTGCTCGTGAGAGAGGCTTAGTCAACGGGTCTGCAACATTCAGATCCGTATGTATCTTGCAAATCTCTATGTCTCCCTCCTTGACTTGATCGCGGATGGAATTAAAGCGTCTCTTGATGTGCTTGGTTCTCTTGTGAAATCTGGATTCCTTTGCCAAGGCATTGCTCCAGTATTTTCACAAAAGATTTTCATTGGACCCGATGCACTAGGTATGACACCTAGATCGGATATTAACTCCTTCATCCAGACTCCTTCATTTGCTGCTTTCGAAGCGGCTATGTATTCCTTTCACATGTAGATCCCGCCACGCCGCTCTGCTTGGAACTGCACCAACTGACAGCTCCACCATTTAATAAAAACATGTATCTGGTTTGTGACTTAGAGTCATCCGGATCAGTGTCAAAGCTTGCATCGACGTAACTGTTTACGACGAGCTCTTTGTCACCTCCATATACGAGAAACATATCCTTAGTCCTTTTCAGGTATTTCAGGATGTTCTTGACCGCTGTCCAGTGATCCACTCCTGGATTACTTTGGTACCTCCCTGCTAAACTTATAGCAAGGCACACATCAGGTCTGGTACACAGCATTGCATACATGATAGAGCCTATGGCTGAAGCATAGGTAACACCTTTCATTTTCTCTCTATCTTCTGCAGTGGTCGGGCATTGAGTCTGACTCAACTTCACACCTTGTAATACAGGCAAGAACCCTTTCTTTGCCTGATCCATTTTGAACTTCTTCAAAACTTTATCAAGGTATGTGCTTTGTGAAAGTCCAATTAAGCGTCTTGATCTATCTCTATAGATCTTGATGCCCAATATATAAGCAGCTTCACCGAGGTCTTTCATTGAAAAATTCTTATTCAAGTATCCTTTTATGCTATTCAGAAATTCAGTATCATTTCCGATCAACAATATGTCATCTACATATAATATCAGAAATGCTACGGAGCTCCCACTCACTTTCTTGTAAATATAGGCTTCTCCAAAAGTCTGTATAAAACCATATGCTTTGATCACACTACCAAAGCGTATATTCCAACTCCGAGAGGCTTGCACCAGTCCATAAATGGATCGCTGGAGCTTGCACACTTTGTTAGCACCTTTTGGATCGACAAAACCTTCTGGTTGCATCATATACAACTCTTCTTTAAGATATCCATTAAGGAATGCAGTTTTGACATCCATTTGCCAAATTTCATAATCATAAAATGCGGCAATTGCTAACATGATTCGGACGGACTTAAGCATTGCTACGGGTGAGAAGGTCTCATCGTAGTCAACTCCTTGAACTTGTCGAAAACCTTTCCCAACAAGTTGAGCTTTGTAGACAGTAACATTACCGTCAGCGTCAGTCTTCTTCTTGAAGATCCATTTATTCTCTATGGCCCGCCAATCATCGGGCAAGTCAACCAAAGTCCATACTTTGCTCTCATACATGGATCCCATCTCAGATTTCATGGCTTCAAGCCATTTTGCGGAATCTGGGCTCATCATCGCTTCCTCATAGTTCGTAGGTTCGTCATGGTCAAGTAACATGACTTCCAGAATAGGATTACCATACCACTCTGGTGCGGATCTTACTCTGGTTGACCTACGAGGTTTGGTAGTAACTTGATCATAAGTTTCATGATCATCATCATTAGCTTCCTCACTTACTGGTGTAGGAATCACTGGAACTGATTTTAGCGATGAACTACTTTCCAATAAGGGAGAAGGTACAATTACCTCGTCAAGTTCTACTTTCCTCCCACTCACTTCTTTCGAGAGAAACTCCTTCTCTAGAAAGGATCCATTCTTAGCAACGAATATCTTGCCTTCGGATTTGTGATAGAAGGTCTACCCAACAGTCTCCTTTCGGTATCCTATGAAGACACATTTCTCCGATTGGATTCGATCTTATCAGGTTGAAGCTTTTACACATAAGCATCGCAGCCCCAAATTTTAAGAAACGACAACTTGGGTTTCTTGCCAAACCATAGTTCATAAGGTGTGATCTTGATGGTTTTAGATGGTACCCTATTTAACGTGAATGTAGCTGTCTCTAAAGCGTAACCCCAAAACGACGGTAAATCAGTGAGAGACATCATAGATCGCACCATATCTAGTAAAGTGCGATTACGATGTTCGGACACACCATTACACTGTGGTGTTCCAGGTGGCATGAGTTGGGAAACTATTCCGCATTGTTTCACATGAAGTCCAAACTCATAACTCAAATATTCGCCTCCACGATCAGATCGTAGAAACTTGATTTTCTTGTTACGATGATTTTCCACTTCACTTTGAAATTCTTTGAACTTTTCAAATGTTTCAGACTTATGTTTCATTAAGTAGATATACCCATATCTGCTCAAATCATATGTGAAGGTGAGAAAATAACGATATCCGCCGCGAGCTTAAATGTTCATTGGACCACATACATGAGTATGTATGATTTCCAATAACTCTGTTGCTCGCTCCATTGTTCCAGAGAATGGAGTTTTAGTCATCTTGCCCATGAGGCATGGTTCGCAAGTACCAAGTGATTCATAATCAAGTGATTCCAGAAGTCCATCGGAATGGAGTTTCTTCATGCGCTTTACACAAATATGACCTAAACGGCAGTGCCACAAATAAATTGCACTATCATTATCAACTCTGCATCTTTTGGCTTCAATACTATGAACATGTGTATCACTACTATCAAGATTTAGTAAAAATAGACCACTCATCAGGGGTGCATGACCATAAAAGATATTACTCATATAAATAGAACAACCATTATTCTCTGATTTAAATGAATAACCGTCTCGCATCAAACAAGATCCAGATATAATGTTCATGCTCAACGCTGGCACCAAATAACAATTATTTAGGTATAATACTAATCCCGAAGGTAGATGTAGAGGCAGCGTGCCGACGGCGATCACATCGACTTTGGAACCATTTCCCACGCGCATCGTCACCTCGTCCTTAGCCAATCTTCACTTAATCCGTAGCCCCTGTTTCGAGTTGCAAATGTTAGCAACTGAACCAGTATCAAATACCCAGGCACTACTGCGAGCATTAGTAAGGTACACATGAATAACATGTATATCAAATATACCTTTCACTTTGCCATCCTTCTTCTCCGCCAAATACTTGGGGAAGTTCCGCTTCCAGTGACCAGTTCCTTTGCAGTAGAAGCACTCAGTCTCAGGCTTAGGTCTAGACATGGGTTTATTCACTTGAGCAGCAACTGGCTTGCTGTTCTTCTTGAAGTTCCCCTTCTTCCCTTTACCCTTTTTATTGAAACTGGTGGTCTTGTTGACCATCAACACTTGATGCTCCTTCTTGATTTCTACCTCCACATCCTTTAGTGTTGCGAAGAGCTTGGGAATCGTCTTATCCATCCCTTGCATATTATAGTTCATCATGAAGCTCTTGTAGCTTGGTGGCAGTGATTGAAGAACTCTGTCAATGACACTATCATCAGTAAGACTAACTCCTAGTTGAGTCAAGTGGTTGTGGTACCCAAACATTCTGAGTATATGTTCACTGACAGAACTATTCTCCTCCATCTTGCAGCTGTAGAACTTATTGGAGACTTCATATCTCTCAATCTGGGCATTTGCTTGAAATATTAACTTCAACTCCTGAAACATCTCATATGCTCCATGACGTTCAAAACGTTGTTGAAGTCCCGGTTCTAAGCTGTAAAGGATGGCACACTGAACTATTGAGTAGAAAACAGCTTTGCTCTGCCACGTGTTCATAACATCTGGCGTTATTCCTGCAGCGGGTTTGTCACCTAGTGGTGCTTCCAGGGCGTAATTCTTCTATGCAGCAATGAGGATAATCTTCAAGTTACAGACCCAGTCCATGTAGTTGCTACCGTCATCTTTCAACTTAGCTTTCTCTAGGAACGCATTAAAATTCAACGGAACAACAGCACGGGCCATCTATCTAGAACAACATAGACATGCAAAATACTATCAGGTACTAAGTTCATGATAAATTAAAGTTCAATTAATCAAATTACTTAAGAACTCCCACTTAGATAGACATCTCTCTAATCATCTAAGTGATCACGTGATCCATATCAACTAAACCATGTCCGATCATCACGTGAGATGGAGTAGTTTTCAATGGTGAACATCACTATGTTGATCATATCTACTATATGATTCACGCTCGACCTTTCGGTCTCCAGTGTTCTGAGGCCATATCTGCATATGCTAGGCTTGTCAAGTTTAACCCGAGTATTCCGCGTGTGCAAAACTGGCTTGCACCCATTGTATGTGAATGTAGAGCTTATCACACCCGATCATCACGTGGTGTCTCGGCACGACGAACTGTAGCAACGGTGCATACTCAGGGAGAACACTTATACCTTGAAATTTAGTGAGAGATCATCTTATAATGCTACCGCCGAACTAAGAAAAATAAGATGCATAAAGGATAAACATCACATGCAATCAATATAAGTGATATGATATGGCCATCATCATCTTGTGACTTTGATCTCCATCTCCAAAGCACCGTCATGATCACCATCGTCACCGGCTTGACACCTTGATCTCCATCGAAGCATCATTGTCATCTCGCCAACTATTGCTTCTACGACTATCGCTACCGCTTAGTGATAAAGTAAAGCAATTACATGGCATTGCATTTCATACAATAAAGCGACAACCATATGGCTCCTGCCAGTTGCCGATAACTATGTTACAAAACATGATCATCTCATACAATAAAATTTAGCATCATGTCTTGACCATATCACATCACAACATGCCCTGCAAAAACAAGTTAGATGTCCTCTAGTTTGTTGTTGCAAGTTTTACGTGGCTGCTATGGGCTGAGCAAGAACCGTTCTTACCTACGCATCAAAACCAGAACGTGGTATAGTGATTGGTTTTTGATCTTCAGAAAGAACCATGTTCGTTGAATCCAATTCAACTAAAGCTGGAGAAACAGACACCCACTAGCCACCTGTGTGTGAAGCACGTCGGTAGAACTAGTCTCGCGTAAGCATACGCGTAATGTCGATCTGGGCCGCTTCATCCAACAATGTCGCTGAATCAAGAATCAACTAGTGACGGCAAGCAATAAGTATATACCCACGCCCACAACTCCTTTGTGTTCTACTCGTGCATATAACATCTACGCATAAACCTAGCTCGGATGCCACTGTTGGGGAACGCAGTAATTTCAAAAAAAATCCTATACACACGCAAGATCATGGTGATGCATAGCAACGAGAGGGGAGAGTATCATCTACGTACACTCGTAGACCATAAGCGGAAGCATTATGACAACGTGGTTGATGTAGTCGTACGTCTTCACGATCGACCGATCCAGCACCGAAGGTACGGCACCTCCGCAATCTGACACATTCGGCTCGGTGACGTCCCGCGAACTCACGATCTAGTAGAGCTTCGAGGGAGAGCTTCGTCAACATAACGGTGTGATGACGGTGATGATGTTGCTACCGAAACAGGGCTTCGCCTAAGCACCGCTACGATATTACCGAGGTGGATTATGGTGGAGCGGGGCACCGCACACGGTAAAAGATCAGTGATCAACTTGTGTGTCCATATGGGGTGCCTCCCTCCCCGTATATAAAGGAGTGGAGGAGGGGGAGGGGCCGGCCTCTCTAGGCGCGCCCAAGGGAGTCCTACTCCCACCGGGAGTAGGATTCACCCCTTCCCTTGTTTGGTTTTAGGAGAGAAGGAAGGAGGAGGAAGAAGGAAGGAAAGGGGGCCCGGCCCCCTCCCAATTTGGATTGGGCTTGGGGGGTGCCCCCTTCCTTTGCTTCTTCTCCCTCTCTTCCACTAAGGCCCAATAAGGCCCATACACCCCTCGGGGGGTTCCGGTAACCTCCCGGTGCTCCGGTATACTCCTGATTTCATCCGGAACCATTCCGATGTCCAAAGATAGGCTTCCAATATGTCGATCTTTACGTCTCGACCATTTCGAGACTCCTCGTCATGTCTGTGATCAAATCCGGGACTCCGAACTACCTTCGGTACATCAAAACACATAAACTCGTAATACTGACTGTCACCAAACTTTAAGCGCGGACCCTATGGGTTCGAGAACTATGTAGACATGACCGAGACATGTCTCTGGTCAATAACCAATAGCGGAACCTGGATGCTCATATTGGCTCCTACATATTCTACGAAGATCTTTATCGGTCAAATCGCATAATGGTATATGTTGTTCCCTTTGTCATCGGTATGTTACTTGCCCGAGATTCGATCGTCGGTATCCTAATACCTAGTTCAATCTCATTACCGACAAGTCTCTTTCCTCGTTCTGTAATGCTACATCCCATAACAAACTCATTAGCTACATTGCTTGCAAGGCTTATAGTGATGTACATTACCGAGAGGGCCCAGAGATACCTCTTCGACAATTGGAGTGACAAATCCTAATCTTGATCCATGCCAACTCAACAAACACCATCGGAGACATCTGTAGAGCACCTGTATAATCCCCAAGTTACGTTGTGACGTTTCATAGCACACAAAGTGTTCCTCCGGTATTCGGGAGTTGCATGATCTCATAGTCATAGGAACATGTATAGTTATGAAGAAAGCAATAGCAACAAACTAAACGATCATCATGCTATGCTAACGGATGGGTCAAGTCGATCACATCATTCTCTAATGATGTGATCCTGTTAATCAAATGACAAATCATGTCTATGGTTAGGAAACATAACCATCATTGATTCAACGAGCTAGTCAAGTAGAGGCAAACTAGTGACACTGTGTTGTTCTATGTATTCACACATGTACTAAGTTTCCGGTTAATACAATTCTAGCATGAATAATAAACATTTATCATGATATAAGGAAATAAATAACAACTTTATTATTGCCTCTAGGGCATATTTCCTTCAAAATCAACATTACCTAGTGATTGTACTAATCGGTGTTGTCTTGTTCGATTGCATACCTTCTACAGGTGTTCTGAGGAACACAAGGTGGAGGCGTCTAGGATTCTTGAAGCCGAGTGCAAGCGCCTACTTCAGAACTTACGACATGAGGCTAGGGTGCAGGCTGTTCGAGACTACTACGCCTCGACTAACAGTAGGAGGGCCAAGAAGAAGTGCCGCGGCAAGTATCTGAGTAAGGAGAAGTACATGAAGGTAATTACCTATTCTTAAGGCCTTGTACTTAGTTTCCTTGATTTCATTCGTAGGTGTAGCGCTGAAATTTCTCTTTGCCAAACTTAGGTGCCCCTGAGATGGTGTGCGGATATGATGGACTGTTGGGAGGCGTTGGTGGATGAGTGGTGCTCTCCCCAATGGCTAGCCGAACACAATAAGGCTAGGGATAAGTGTGCCCAAATGTGAGGTGTGCCACACCATCGAGGGAGCTCAAACCTGTTTGAGTACGGGGATCGCTGGGTATGTGATACGTCTCCGTCCTATCTACTTTTTCAAACACTTTTGCCCTTTGGACTCTAACTTGCATGATTTGAATGGAACTAACCCGGACTGACGATGTTTTCAGCAGAATTACTATGGTGTTATTTATGTGCAGAAATAAAAGTTCTCGGAATGACCTGAAACTTCACGGAACGTCTTCTTGGAAATAATAAAAAATCTTGCAAAAGATGAAGACCAGGGGGGGCCCTGGAGCTCCTCCGACCTCAACTCCAACTCTATATATTTGCTTTCGGGAAGAAAAAAATCAGAGAGAAGGATTCATTGCGTTTTACGATACGGAGCCACCGCCAAGCCCTAAAACCTCTCGGGAGGGCTGATCTAGAGTCCGTTCGAGGCTCCGGAGAGGGGAATCCGTCACCATCATCCTCATCAACCTTACTCCATCACCAATTTCATGATGCTCACCGTCGTGCGTGAGTAATTCCATCGTAGGCTTGCTGGATGGTGATGGGTTGGATGAGATTTATCATGTAGTCGAGTTAGTTTTGTTAGGGTTTGATCCCTAGTATCCACTATGTTCTGAGATTGATGTTGCTATGACTTTGCTATGCTTAATGCTTGTCACTAGGGCCCGAGTGCCATGATTTCAGATCTGAACCTATTATGTTTTCATCAATATATGAGAGTTCTTGATCCTATCTTGCAAGTCTATAGTCACCTACTATGTGTTATGATCCGGCAGCCCCAAAGTGACAATAATCGGGACCACTCCCGGTGATGACCGTAGTTTGAGGAGTTCATGTATTCACTATGTGTTAATGCTTTGGTCCGGTAATCTATTAAAAGGAGGTCTTAATATCCCTTAGTTTCCATTAGGACCCCGCTGCCATGGGAGGGTAGGACAAAATATGTCATGCAAGTTCTTTTCCATAAGCACGTATGGCTATATTCGGAATACATGCCTACATTGCATTGATGAATTGGAGCTAGTTCTGTGTCACCTTAGGTTATGACTGTTACATGATGAACCACATCCGGCATAATTCTCTATCACCGATCCATTGCCTACGAGCTTTCCATATATTGTTCTTCGCTTATTTACTTTTCCGTTGCTATTGTTACAATCACTACAAAACACCAAAAATATTACTTTTGCTATCATTACCTTTTGCTACCATTACCACTACTATCATATTACTTTCCTACTAAACACTTTGCTGTAGATATTAAGTTTCCAGGTGTGGTTGAATTGACAACTCAGCTGCTAATACTTGAGAATATTCTTTGGCTCCCCTTGTGTCGAATCAATAAATTTGGTTTGAATACTCTACCCTCGAAAACTGTTGCGATCCCCCATACTTGTGGGTTATCAAGACTATTTTCTGGCGCCGTTGCCGGGGAGCATAGCTCTATTCTTTGAGTCACTTGGGATTTATATCTACTTATCATTATGAAGAACTTGAGAGATCCAAAAACCAAGATTTATCCCTCAACTACGAGGGGGGGTAAGGAACTGCCATCTAGCTCTGCACTTGATTCACCTTCTGTTTTGAGTAAGCTTGCGACACCTAAACCTGCTTCTGCTATTCATTCTGATATGTCACATGTTATTGATGATGCCACTTCTGCTATGCAGGATACTTATGATGAAACTACTTCTATGCTTGATACTACTGTGCCACTTGGTGAATTTCTTGATGAACAACTTGCTAGGGTTAGAGAGAATGAAATTATTGAAACTGGTAATATTAACGAAAGTGATGATGAAGACTCTCCCCCTAATAAATATGAATCACCTATTATTCCTGAGGGTTATGTTTTGGAAAAAGAAGCTGCTCTAGCTATTTTAGCTTGCAATGATAGATATGATCTAAAGAGGTTATTAGCTAAATGGAAGCAGCAATCTCTTAATGCTAGAATGAAACCCGACCCTGCTTTTGCTACTTCACCTATCTATGTTACTGATAAGGATTATGAATTCTCTATTGATCCTGATATAATTACTTTGGTTGAATCTAATCCTTTTCATGGCTATGAATCTGAAACTGTTGTGGCACATCTTACTAAATTAAATGATATAGCCACCCTGTTCACTAATGATGAGAAATCTTGCTACTTTTATATCCTTAAAATATTTCTGTTCACATTAAAGGGTGATGCTAAGATATGGTTTAATTCTCTTGATACTGGTTGTGTGCATAGTCCCCAGGATATGATTTATTACTTCTCTGCTAAATATTTCCCTGCTCATAAGAAACAAGCTGCTTTGAGGGATATATATAATTTTGTGCAAATTGAAGAAGAGAGTCTCCCACAAGCTTGGGGGAGGCTTCTCCAATTACTTAATGCTTTGCCTGATCATCCTCTTAAGAAAAATGAAATACTTGATATCTTTTATAATGGACTAACCGATGCTTCCAGAGATTACCTAGATAGTTGTGATGGTTCTGTTTTCAGGGAAAGAACACTGGATGAAGCTGAAATTCTATTGAATAATATGTTGACAAATGAAAATAATTGGACACTTCCTGAGCCAGCTCCTGAGCCTATTCCTAAACCAACTCCGAAGAAGAGAGGTGTTCTACTTCTCAGCCCTGAGGATATGCAAGAGGCAAAGAAATCCATAAAAGAAAAGGGTATTAAAGCTAAAGATGTTAAGAATTTACCTCCTATTGAAGAAATGCATGGTCTTAATTTACCGCCTGTCAAAGAAATGCATAATTTTAATCCATCTCATATTGAAGAAATACATGGTCTTGATAACCCGACACAGGTAGTAAAGGTAAATTCTCTCTATAGATATGATAAAGCTGATATCCCATTTACTAAGTTTGCAAGCCCATGCTTAGATGAGTTTGATAAATTTATGGTTAAGCAAGAAGACTTCAATGCTTATTTTGGTAGAGAATTAAAACATAGTGCTGATATGCTTGAACACTTGGGTGATTATATGGCTAATGTCAAAGGTGAACTTAAACTTATTAGTAAACATGCTTCTATGGTTACCACTCAAGTAGAACAAGTACTTAAAGCTCAAAATGATTTGCTCAATGAATTGAATAGTAAGAATAATGATTTTCTTGTTAGAGTGGCTACTAGAACTGGTAGAATGACTCAGGAACCTTTGTATCCTAAAGTCCACCCTAAGAGAATTGAGCAAGATTCTCAGAGAAATAATATAGATGCACCTAGTCCTTCTAAAAGGAAGAAAAAAATGATAGGACTTTGCATGCTTCTAGTGAACCTATTGCTGAAACACCTAAGAATCCAAATGATATTTCTATTTCTGATGCTGAAATACAATCTGGTAATGAACCTGAAACTAGTGATAATGTTAATGATAATGTTCATGATGATGCTCAACCTAGTAATGATAATGATATAGAAATTGAACCTGTTGTTGATCTTGATAACCCACAATCGAAGAATCAACGTTATGATAAGAAAGACTTTGTTGCTAGGAAACATGGAAAGGAAAGAGAGCCTTGGGTTCAGAAACCCATGCATTTTCCTCCCAAACCATCCAAGAAAAGGGACGATGAGCATTTTGAGCGCTTTGCTGAAATGATTAGACCTATCTTTTTGCGTATGCGATTAACTGATATGCTTAGAATGAATCCTTATGCTAAGTACATGAAAGATATTGTTACAAATAAAAGAAAGATACCGGAAGCTGAAATTTCCACCATGCTTGCTAATTATACTTTTAAAGGTGGAATACCAAAGAAACTTGGAGATCCAGGAGTACCCACTATACCATGCTCCATCAAAAGGAACTATGTTAAAACTCCTTTATGTGATCTTGGAGCCGGTGTTAGTGTTATGCCTCTCTCTTTATATCATAGACTTGATTTGAATAAGTTGACACCTACTGAAATATCTTTGCAAATGGCTGATAAATCAACTGCTATGCTTGTCAATATTTGTGAGGATGTGCCTGTTCTGGTTGTTACTATTTTAACGGACTTTGATATTCTTGATATTCCCGAGGACGATAGTATGTCTATTATTCTTGGAAGACCCTTTTTGAATATTGCAGGGGCTGTTATTGATTGCAACAAAGGCAATGTCACTTTTCATGTTAATTGTAATGAGCATACAGTACACTTTTCGAGGAAACAACCTCAAGTTCATAGTATCAACTCTATTGGAAAATCCCATCGATTATTATTGGAGGTTTTGAATTTCCTCTACCTACTGTCAAAAATAAATATGATATTCTTATTATTGGGGATGTGCATATCCCCGTTGAGGTAACATAGTGTTATTCGAAATTTCTCCAGTTCCATGTTATTCGGAATGAGTTCGTTAACAAGACTTGATCAACCTTGTTAGTGGATTCCTTTTGATGAGCGTGAGATGGATGAAACTAGAAGGCACAACTCTCTGTACCCTCCTTTTACTTTCTGTTATTTATATTCAATAAAATAAAAATAAGTATTTTCCGTCTGTTATCTGATTTATCCGTGCAATATAAAAATACCCCGAAAATAAAAGTTCTCCGAACGCCCTGAAATTTAAAAAGGATTTTTCTGGAATATTTGAGAATATCTGGCACTGAGAACACAGCAGGAGGAGAAAGCACCTGGCCACGAGGGTGGAGGGCGCGCCCTACCCCCTGGGCGGCGCCCCCTGCTACCTCTTGAGCACTGCGTTGGTTTTCCCTTGAAGAGGACAGGGTGATGCAGCAAAGTAGCGTAAGTATTTCCCTCAGTTTTTGAGAACCAAGGTATCAATCCAGTAGGAGGCTACGCGCGAGTCCCTCGTACCTGCACAAAGCAAATAACTCCTTGCAACCAACGCGATAAGGAGTTGTCAATTCCTTCACGGTCACTTACGAGAGTGAGATCTGATAGATATGATAAGATAATAGTTTTGGTATTTTTGTGATAAAGATGCAAAGTAAAATAAAAGCAAAGGAAAAGGCAAAGGAAATAACTAAGTATTGGAAGATTAATATGATGAAGATAGACCCGTGGGCCATAGGTTTCACTAGTGGCTTCTCTCAAGAGCATAAGTATTTTATGGTGGGTGAACGAATTACTGTTGAGCAATTGACAGAATTGAGCATAGTTATGAGAATATCTAGGTATGATCATGTATATAGGCATCACGTCCGAGACAAGTAGACCGACTCCTGCCTGCATCTACTACTATAACTCCACTCATCGACCACTATCCAGCATGCATCTAGAGTATTAAGTTCATGAAAACAGAGTAACGCCTTAAGCAAGATGACATGATGTAGAGGGATAAATTCATGCAATATGATAAAAACCCCATCTTGTTATCCTCGATGGCAACAATACAATACGTGCCTTGCTGCCCCTACTGTCACTGGGAAAGGACACCGCAAGATTGAACCCAAAGCTAAGCACTTCCCCCGTTGCAAGAAAGATCAATCTAGTAGGCCAAACCAAATTGATAATTCGAAGAGACTTGCAAAGATAACCAATCATACATAAAAGAATTTAGAGAAGATTCAAATATTGTTCATAGATAATCTTGATCATAAACCCACAATTCATCGATCTCAACAAACACACCGTAAAAAGAAGATTACATCGAATAGATCTCCACAAGAGAGGGGGAGAACATTGTATTGAGATCCAAAAAGAGAGAAGAAGCCATCTAGCTAATAACTCTGGACCCGAAGGTCTGAGGTAAACTACTCACACTTCATCGGAGGGGCTATGGTGTTGATGTAGAAGCCCTCCGTGATGGATGCCCCCTCCGGCGGAGCTCCGGAACAGGCCCCAAGATGGGATCTTGTGGATACAGAAAGTTACGGCGGTGGAATTAGGGTTTAGGCTCCGTATCTGATTGTTTGGGGGTACGTAGGTATATATAGGAGGAAGGAGTACGTCGGTGGAGCAACGGGAGGCCCACGAGGGTGGAGGGCGCGCCTGGGGGTAGGCGCGGCCCCCTACCTCATGGCCTCCTCCTTTGTTTCTTGACGTAGGGTCCAAGTCTCCTGAATCATGTTCGGTGAGAAAATCACGTTCCCGAAGGTTTCATTCCGTTTGGACTCCATTTGATATTCCTTTTCTTCGTAACCCTAAAATAGGCAAAAAAAACAGCAATTCTGGGCTGGGGCTCCGGTTAATAGGTTAGTCCCAAAAATAATATAAAAGTGGATAATAAAGCCCCATAATGTCCAAAACAGTAGATAATATAGCATGGAGCAATCAAAAATTATAGATACGTTGGAGACGTATCAAGCATCCCCAAGCTTAATTCCTGCTCGTCCTCGATTAGATAAATGATAAAAACAGAATTTTTGATGCGGAGTGCTACTTGGCATAATTTTAATGTAATTCTTCTTAATTGTGGTATGAATATTCAGATCCGAAAGATTCAAGATAAAAGTTCATATTGACATAAAAATAATAATATTTCAAGCATACTAACTAAGCAATTATGTCTTCTCAAAATAACATGGCCAAAGAAAGTTCATCCCTACAAAATCATATAGTTTAGTCATGCTCCATTTTCGTCACACAAGAATGCTCTCATCATGCACAACCCCGATGACAAGCCAAGCAATTGTTTCATAATTTAGTAATCTCAAACCTATAAACTTTCACGCAATATATGAGCGCGAGCCATGGATATAGCACTATGGGTGGAATAGAATATGATGGGGGTTATGTGGAGAAGACAAAAAGGAGAAAGTCTCACGTCAACGAGGCTAATCAATGGGCTATGGAGATGCCCATCGATTGATGTTAATGCAAGGAGTAGGGATTTCCATGCAACGGATGCACTAGAGCTATAAATGTATGAAAGCTCAACAAAAGAAACTAAGTGGGTGTGCATCCAACTTGCTTGCTCACGAAGACCTAGGGCACTTGAGGAGGCCCATTGTTGGAATATACAAGCCAAGTTCTATAATGAAAAATTCTCACCAGTATATGGAAGTGACAAAACAAAAGACTCTCTATCATGAAGATTATGGTGCTACTTTGAAGCACAAGTGTGGCAAAGGATAGTAGCATTGTCCCTTTTATTTTTTTATTTGGACTTTTTTTGGCCTTCCTTTTTTTGGAACAATGCTCTATGAATGATGGTCATCACACTTATGTTTACTTACAACTCAAGAATTACAACTCGATACTTAGAACAAGATATGACTCTATATGAATGCCTCCGGCGGTGTACCGGGATATGCAATGAACCAAGAGTGACATGTATGAAAGAATTATGAATGGTGGCTTTGCCACAAATACTATGTCAACTACATGATCATGCTAAGCAATATGACAATGATGAATGGGTCATGATAAACGGAATGGTAGAAAGTTGCATGGCAATATATCTCTGAATGGCTATGGAAATGCCATAATAGGTAGGTATGGTGGCTGTTTTGAGGAAGATATAAGGAGGTTTATGTGTGAAAGAGCGTATCATATCACGGGGTTTGGATGCACCGGCGAAGTTTGCACCAACTCTCAATGTGAGAAAGGGCAATGCAGGGTACCGAAGAGGCTAGCAATGATGGAAGGGTGAGAGTGTGTATAATCCATGGACTAAACATTAGTCATAAAGAACTCACATACTTATTGCAAAAATCTACAAGTCATCAAAAAACAAGCACTACGCGCATGCTCCTAGGGGGATAGATTGGTAGGAAAAGACCATCACTCGTCCCCGACCGCCACTCATAAGGAGGACAATCAAATAACACCTCATGTTTCAAATTTGTTACATAACGTTTACCATGCGTGCATGCTACAGGACTTGCAAACTTCAACACAAGCATTTCTCAAATTCACAACTACTCAACTAGCACAACTTTGATATTATTACCTCCATATCTCAAAACAATCATCAAGCATCAAACTTATCTTAGTATTCAAAACACTCATAAGAAAAAAAATACTAATCTTGAATACCTAGCATATTAGGATTATTTAAGCAAATTACCATGCTATTTAAGACTCTCAAAATAATCTAAGTGAAGCATGAGAGATCAATAGTTTCTATAAAACAAATCCACCACCGTGCTCTAAAAGATATAAGTGAAGTACTATAGCAAAACTATATAACTCAAAAAGATATAAGTGAAGCACGTAGAGTATTCTAACAAATTCCAAATCATGTATGGCTCTCTCAAAAGGTGTGTACAGAAAGGATGATTGTGGTAAACTAAAAAGCAAAGACTTAAATCATGCAAGACGCTCCAAGCAAAACACATATCATGTGGTGAATAAAAATATAGCTCCAAGTAAAGTTACCGATAGAAGTAGACGAAAGAGGGGATGCCTTCCGGGGCATCCCCAAGCTTTGGCTTTTAGGTGTCCTTAGATTATCTTGGGGGTTCCATGTGCATCCCCAAGCTTAGTCTCTTGCCACTCCTTGTTCCATAATCCATCAAATCTTTACCCAAAACTTGAAAACTTCACAACACAAAACTTAAAGTAGAAAATCTCGTGAGCTCCGTTAGCGAAAGAAAACAAAAGACCACTTTAAGGTACTGTAATGAACTCATTATTTATTTATATTGGTGTTAAACCTACTGTATTCCAACTTCTCTATTGTTTATAAACTATTTTACTAGCCATAGATTCATCAAAATAAGCAAACAACACACGAAAAACAGAATCTATCAAAAACAGAACAGTCTGTAGTAATCTGTAGCTAGAGCAAGATATGGAACCCCAAAAATTCTAAAATAAATTGGTGGACGTGAGGAATTTATCTATTAATAATCTGCAAAAAGAATTAACTAAATATCACTTTCAAAATAAAAATGGCAGCAATTCTCGCGAGCACTAAAGTTTCTGTTTTTTACAGCAAGATATCAAGACTTTCCCCAAGTCATCCCAACGGTTCTATTTGGCACAAACACTAATTAAACACAAAAAACACAACCTAAACAGAGGCTACATAAATTATTTATTAATAAACAGGAGCAAAAATTAAGGAATAAAAACAAAATTGGGTTGCCTCCCAACAAGCGCTATCGCTTAACGCCCCTAGCTAGGCATAAAAAGCAAGGATAGATCTAGGTATTGCCATCTTTGGTAGGCAATCCATAAGTGGCTCTCATAATAGATTCATAAGGTAATTTAATTTTCTTTCTAGGAAAGTGTTCCATGCCTTTCCTTAAAGGAAATTGGAATCTAATATTTCCTTCCTTCATATCAATAATTGCACCAATTGTTCCAAGGAAAGGTCTACCAAGAATAATAGGACATGAAGTATTGAAATCTATGTCAAGAACAATAAAATCTACAGGCACATAATTCCTATTTGCGACAATAAGAACAGCATTAATTCTTCCCATAGGTTTCTTAATAGTGGAATCCACAGGGTGCAAGTTTAAAGAGCAATCATCAAAATCACGGAAACCTAAAAAATCACACAAAGTCTTTGGAACCGTGGAAACACTAGCACCCAAATCACATAAAGCATAGAACTCATGATCTTTAATCTTAATTTTAATAGTTGGTTCCCACTCATCATAAAGTTTTCTAGGGATAGAAACTTCCAATTCAAGTTTTTCTTCATAAGATTGCATCAAGGCATCAACGATATGTTTAGTAAACGCTTTATTTTGACTATAAGCATGAGGAGAATTTAGCATGGATTGCAACAAGGAAATACAATCAATCAAAGAGCAATTTTCATAATTAAATTCCTTGAAATCCAAAATAGTGGGTTTAGCAATATCTAGGGTTTTAATTTCTTCGATCCCACTTTCATCAAATTTAGTATCAAGATCTAAAAACTCTGAATTTTTGGAATGCCTTCTAGGTAAAGGTGGATCATGTTCAGTCCCATCATTATTAAGATTCATATTGCAAAACAAAGATTTAATAGGGGATACATCAATAACTTTTAGTTCTTCATCTTTATTTTCATAAAAATCCGGTTTAGCGGCCATCCTATTAACTAAGGTAGCTTGCTTATCCCAAATTTCAGTATCAAGACGAGCAATTTGGGATCTTAAACCATCAAATTCTTTAGACATATCATCGAGCTCTTTATTTATAAAACTCATAAAACTTTTCAGTTCATTAACCTCATTTCTGAAGAAATTATTATGCTCAAATTACAAAACCATAAAACTCCTGACATTGCTTTCGATCTCTTCTAACCTTTTAAGGTGAAGATCACCAAATCTAGGTAGAGCCATCCTAACAAGCAAGAAATCCAACACAGAAACAAACAAAAAGCAAGCGGGCAAAAGGAGGCAAATAGAGAAAGAGAGGGAGGATAGAGAGAGTGGGCGAATAAAAACGGCAAGGGTGAAGTGGGGGAGAGGAAAATGAGAGGCAAATGGCAAATAATGTAATGCAGGAGATCAGGATTGTGATGGGTACTTGGTATATTGACTTTTGCATAGACTCCCCGGCAGCGGCGCCAGAAATCCTTCTTGCTACCTCTTGAGCACTGCGTTGGTTTTCCCTTGAATAGGAAAGGGTGATGCAGCAAAGTAGCGTAAGTATTTCCCTCAGTTTTTGAGAACCGAGGTATCAATCCAGTAGGAGGCTACGCGCGAGTCCCTCGTACCTGCACAAAGAAAATAACTCCTTGCAACCAACGCGATAAGGGGTTGTCAATTCCTTCACAGTCACTTACGAGAGTGAGATCTGATAGATATGATAAGATAATATTTTTGGTATTTTTGTGATAAAGATGCAAAGTAAAATAAAAGCAAAGGAAAAAGCAAAGGAAATAACTAAGTATTGGAAGATTAATATGATGAAGATAGACCCGGGGGCCATAGGTTTCACTAGTGGCTTCTCTCAAGAGCATAAGTATTTTATGGTGGGTGAACGAATTACTGTTGAGCAATTGACAAAATTAAGCATAATTATGAGAATATCTAGGTATGATCATGTATATAGGCATCACGTCCGAGACAAGTAGACCGACTCCTGCCTGCATCTACTACTATTACTCCACTCATCGACCGCTATCCAGCATGCATCTAGAGTATTAAGTTCATGAAAACAGAGTAATGCCTTAAGCAAGATGACATGATGTAGAGGGATAAATTCATGCAATATGATAAAAAAACCATCTTGTTATCCTCGATGGCAACAATACAATATGTGCCTTGCTGCCCCTACTGTCACTGGGAATGGACACCGCAAGATTGAACCCAAAGCTAAGCACTTCTCCCGTTGCAAGAAAGATCAATCTAGTAGGCCAAACCAAACTGATAATTCGAAGAGACTTGCAAAGATAACCAATCATACATAAAAGAATTCAGAGAAGATTCAAATATTGTTCATAGATAATCTTGATCATAAACCCACAATTCATCGGTCTCAACAAACACACCGCAAAAATAAGATTACATCGAATAGATCTCCACAAGAGAGGGGGAGAACATTGTATTGAGATCCAAAAAGAGAGAAGAAGCCATCTAGCTAATAACTATGGACCCGAAGGTCTGAGGTAAACTACTCACACTTCATCGGAGGGGCTATGGTGTTGATGTAGAAGCCCTCCGTGATGGATGCCCCCTCCGGCGGAGCTCCAGAACAGGCCCCAAGATGGGATCTCGTGGATACAGAAAGTTGCGGCGGTGGAATTCGGGTTTTGGCTCCGTATCTGATCGTTTGGGGGTACGTAGGTATATATAGGAGGAAGGAGTACGTCGGTGGAGCAACAGGGGGCCCACGAGGGTGGAGGGCGCGCCCCCTACCTCGTGGCCTCCTCCTTTGTTTCTTGACGTAGGGTCCAAGTCTCCTGGATCATGTTCGGTGAGAAAATCACGTTCCCGAAGGTTTCATTCCGTTTGGACTCCGTTTGATATTCCTTTTCTTCGAAACCCTAAAATAGGCAAAAAAACAGCAATTCTGGGCTGGGCCTCCGGTTAATAGGTTAGTCCCAAAAATAATATAAAAGTGGATAATAAAGCCCAGTAATGTCCAAAACAGTAGATAATATAGCATGGAGCTATAAAAAATTATAGATATGTTGGAGACATATCACCCCTGCCTCATGGGCCCATGGTGGCTCCCCTCCACTTGTTCCTGCACCCACACACTTCTTCTTCCTCTCACAAACACCAATATCCAGCTCAAGCATGAGTTCTAGCTTATTTTGCTGCGATTTTCGATCTCCTTGCTCAAAGCACCTCTCACAAAACTGCTTGGGGAGATTGTTCCTTGGTATGTGACTCCTCCATTGGTCCAATTAGTTTTTGTTCTAGTGCTCTATTCATTGCAATTTTTTGCTGCTTAGGTGACCCTGTTCTTGATCTTGCATGTCGAATTTATATGCTCAAAAGTAGTTTTGATGCATGATATAGGCTCTAGGCACTTGTAGGAGTAGTTGCTATCAATATTATTAAGCTTGGTTCACTTTTGTTTAAAGTTACTAAAATTTTTAGAAATTTTTCAGAGGAAGAAATATGCTTAGGAAAATGTACCAAGGTGGTTCTTCAAGGAAGAAAGGACCCAGACTTGCAATGCGTGATGCTGACGATGAGCCACCAAGGGACGCTCCAGTGCGGCCCTGTGAATGGCCTTCAGAAAACTTTATGGATCGAGCGGGAATCAAGGAATAATTTAACGCATATTTGCGTAATGCTGATCTTGTGAGCTTCGAGGCAGAAAAATGCCGCTAGTACCACTATCTCACTAGTTCCTTTGTGAGGAGGTTTGAATTTTCATCTTCACGTAATTCTCCAACTGTCCTGTTTGATCTTTATGAAAAATCTTATACTATGGACTTAGAGGATTTTACCGCTGCTTGCAAACTTCCACAATGGGGTAGTGCTAGTGAACCCCGTAAATCTGAATTTAGAAATTTTCTTGCTAGTATAACTATGGGGGAATCTAGAGATATAGCACAAGCTACCATAGGGAGCATTCATTTTCCTGCTATACATTATTTTGCTCTCTTCATAGGTAGGTGCATAAATGGTAAAGATGAAGCATGTCATATGTGTGTCCCTGACCTCAATATTCTTAGGAGTGCTGTGTTAGGAGACAAATCTTATAATTTGGGAGCCATTGTTGCATGTAGGTTGCATCATAATAGATTTAATGGAGATTTATTTGGAGGAATTTATGCAACCCACTTAGCTGATTTTCTTGGTGTAACCATACGTAATGATGATATTGAATTGCCTCCTGCTTACCTAGACTTTAATGCTATGGTTCACCACCAGTTTGTCGAGAGGAATGAATCACCTCTCCAGTATCGCTTAATCTTTGACAGATGTCGTGCTGTCCATATTACTCTCCCTTCTCCCGCCTTCTTTGATTATCAGGCAAAAGGAAGACATTTTATTACCAAAGAGGAGGCAGATGAGTACGAGAGGAGGGCGGAGGCAGCTCACCGCCACGCTGCAGCTCAGGAGGCAATAGCTGCTGCATCGCAGTACGACCCCAACTATTATTATGGATATCCGCCAGGCCAGCCGTGGCCATAGACCAACTTAGGCCAAAAGCCTAAGCTTGGGGGAGTACGTATTTCCCACCGACATTACATTCATGTTCACACACTCATTGCTAGATGTTGGTGCTCATACTTTTTCATTGTATCATCCATGCTAGTTTATTTTCCTTTTTATGCTTTCTTCTTGTGTGTTTAATAAGCCTTAAGAAAAACCAAAAAATTTAGTTGTAGCTTTTAGCTACTTTTAATTTCCATGCTTGTAGTAGTAATTAAAAAGAAAACCCAAAAAGATTGCATGTTCTTCTTTTGCTTGTTGGGAGCTTTCCCGTGTAAATAGTTTTATTTCTTTTCTTTTCTTTGGGGGTCGATAGGAGAAGACCATGATTAAATTGTTGAAGTGGCTCTTATATGCATTATTGTTGATCTGACAAAAGAGCCCATATTGCCTTGTCTTCTCCTATTTATTGAATGCTTGCAGAGTCCAGCGTCCAATGCACGCGCACTATTATTATTATCCACGTCGTTCGGTCGTGCAAGTGAAAGGCAATTATGATGATATATGATGGACTGACTGAGATGAGAAAAGCTAGTATGAACTCGACCTCTCTTGTTTTTGTAAATATGATTAGTTCATCGTTCCTGATTCAGCCTATCATGAATAAACATGTTTGCAATCACAACTAGAGATCATAGTTTCTTGTGTCATGCTTAATTAGCTAGGAGCTTATAATGGTTTACCTTGCGTGCCAACATGCTATTAAAATGGTTGTCATGTGGTATGATAGGTTGGTATCCTCTTTTGAACGATTCGAGTGGCTTGACTTGGCACATATTCACGCATGTAGTTGAAACAAAATCAACATAGCCTCTACGATATTTATGTTCATGGTGCATTATATCCTACTCATGCTTGCATTCGGTGTTGATTAATTTTAATGCATGTTCATGACTGTTTTTGCTCTCTAGCTGGTCGCTTCCCAGTCTTTTGCTAGCCTTCACCTGTACTAAGCGGGAATACTGCGTGTGCATCCAATCCCATAAACCCCAAAGTTGTTCCATATGAGTCCACCATACCTACCTATATACGGTATCTACCTGCCGTTCCAAGTAAATTTGTATGTGCCAAACTCTAAACCTTCAAATAAATATCCTGTTTTGTATGCTCGAATAGCTCATGTATCAACTAGGGCTGTCCGTATCTTCCATGTTAGGCGGGTTATTCTCAAGAGGAGTGGACTCCGCTCCTCACTCATGAGAAAATGGCTGGTCACCGGGATGCCCAGTCCCATGCTTTATGCAAACTAAATCAAAATAATTGCAAAAAAACTCCCCCTGGGACTTTTGTTAGTTGGAGGCACTCGTTGTTTCGAGCAAGCCATGGATTGATGCTTGTTGGTGGAGGGGGGGTATAAACTTTACCCTATTTGGGAACCGCCTATAATGTGTGTAGCATGGAAGATATTGCCATCTCTTTGTTGTTATGTTGACAATGAAAGTATACCGCTCAAAATATTATTCATCTCTAAACCAAGCTCTGGCACCTCTACAAATCCCTGCTTCCCTCTGCGAAGGGCCTATCTATTTACTTTTATGTTGAATCATCATCCTCTTATTAAAAAGCACCAGTTGGAGAGCACCTCTGTCATTTGCATTCATTACTGTTAGTTTACATTGAGTATGACTTGACTGGATCTCTTTTACCATGAATTACAATGTCTAGTCAGTCCTTGATCTTTAAAGGTGCTTTGCATTTATGTTTTGCGGTCTCAGAAAGGGCTAGTGAGATACCATCTTATTATATCATATTATGATTGTTTTGAGAAAGTGTTGTCATCCGAGATTTATTATTATTGCTCGCTAGTTGATTACGCCATTGATATGAGTAAACATGAGACCTATGCGTTATTGTGAATATGGTTAGTTCATAATCTTTGCTGAAAACTTGAATGCTGGCTTTACATATTTACAACAACAAGAGCAAATAGAGTTTGTAAAAGTTTTTCTTTATCACTTTCAGTTTGTCAACTGAATTGCTTGAGGACAAGCAAAGGTTTAAGCTTGAGGGAGTTGATACGTCTCCGTCGTATCTACTTTTCCAAACACTTTTGCCCTTGTTTTGGACTCTAACTTGCATGATTTGAATGGAACTAACCCGGACTGGCGCTGTTTTCAGCAGAATTACCATGGTGTTATTTATGTGTAGAAATAAAAGTTCTTGGAATGACCTGAAACTTCACGGAACGTCTTTTTGGAAATAATAAAAAATCCTTGCAAAAGATGAAGACCAGGGGGCCCACACCCTAGCCACGAGGGTGGGGGGGCGCCCCCCTACCTCGTGGGCCCCCTGGAGCTCCTCCGACCTCAACTCCAACTCTATATATTTGCTTTCAGGGAAAATCAGAGAGAAGGATTCATTGCGTTTTACGATACGGAGCCGCCGCCAAGCCCTAAAACCCCTCGGGATGGCTGATCTGGAGTCCGTTCGGGGCTCCGGAGAGGGGAATCCGTCGCCATCGTCCTCATCAACCTTACTCCATCACCAATTTCATGATGCTCACCACCGTGCGTGATTAATTCCATCGTAGGCTTGCTGGATGGTGATGGGTTGGATGAGATTTATCATGTAATTGAGTTAGTTTTGTTAGGGTTTGATCCCTAGTATGCACTATGTTCTGAGATTGATGTTGCTATGACTTTGCTATGCTTAATGCTTGTCACTAGGGCCCGAGTGCCATGATTTCAGATCTGAACCTATTATGTTTTCATCAATATATGAGAGTTCTTGATCCTATCTTGCAAGTCTATAGTCACCTACTATGTGTTATGATCCGGCACCCCCGAAGTGACAATAATTGGGACCACTCCCGGTGATGACCGTAGTTTGAGGAGTTCATGTATTCACTATGTGTTAATGCTTTGGTCTGGTACTCTATTAAAAGGAGGCCTTAATATCCCTTAGTTTCCATTAGGACCCCGCTGCCACAGGAGGGTAGGACAAAAGATGTCATGCAAGTTCTTTTCCATAAGCACGTATGACTATATTCGGAATACATGCCTACATTACATTGATGAATTGGAGCTAGTTCTGTGTCACCCCAGGTTATGACTGTTACGTGATGAACCACATCCGGCATAATTCTCTATCACTGATCCATTGCCTACGAGCTTTCCATATATTGTTCTTCGCTTATTTACTTTTCCGTTGCTATTGTTACAATCACTACAAAACACCAAAAATATTAGTTTTGCTATCGTTACCTTTTGCTACCGTTACCACTACTATCATATTACTTTGCTACTAAACACTTTGATACAGATATTAAGTTTCCAGGTGTGGTTGAATTGACAACTCAGCTGTTAATACTTGAGAATATTCTTTGGCTCCCCTTGTGTCGAATCAATAAATTTGGGTTGAATACTCTACCCTCGAAAACTGTTGCGATCCCCTATACCTGTGGGTTATCAGTATGTGGTTTGATGTAACGCTCGGGTAATCAAGCTATAGTAATTCCATGCTAATGGTGCCACGTCACCATGGTTACTATTGCTAATCTACCGCTAGTCCGAAACCGAGTCAAAACTGAGTCAAATTCAAACTCAAATTAAGGTCAACAATAAAAGTTTTCGAAAATTAAAACAAAAATGTTCGGGGTGTGCAAATAAATGCCAGGGGATTTATTGTGTAGTAAACACAATTTTACAAAATACCTAAATGCCCTAAACTAAATAAAACAGAAAAGGAAAAGAAATAAAAGAAAAGGAAATACAAAAGAGGAAAAAGCCCCCCCCCCCCGCTGGGCCTTTTGGCCCACCTGGCCATCCACGCGGGCCCCCAGCCGCCCGAATGGGCCAGCCCACCCCGCGCCCCCACTCCCTTATCCACTCCCTTCCCCAAACCCTAACCCACCCAATCGCCCCACTCGCCCCCACGACGCCACCTCTCCCCCTCCTGATCTAGATTGGATCGGGATCGATCCCCACCGCTGCACGTGCGACACCGCCCCGCCTCTGACGCCGCTGGGCCTCGCGACCACCTCGCCGGATCGCTCCGCCTCGACCAGGCCCCTCCCCCACCGGACTGCTTCCATGCCGACGACGTCCCCGGCTTCCTCCCCAAACATCGCTGCCACGATCCCTACGCCCACAGTGAGCCACACAGCCGCGCTCGTCTCCGCCGCCCCCCTACTACACTGTTGTTGCCGTGCAACCTCGCCGACGCCGTGGCCACTAGCGTCGCCCCGCCTTTGCTCTGCCATGCCGCTTCGCCAGCGCCCGCACGCGCTCCCGCCCGCGCCGTGGCAAGCCCCCCCTGCTCGGTCTCACTGGACGCAACGCCCACGCGTCACTCGCCGTGACCCCGCCAGCGCTCGGTTCGTCCTAGCCGCTCCCGGCCACAACCCGTGCGTGCCCGCTTACGCGAGGCCGGGCCGTCGCAGCGCCCACGCAGACCTCCCGCGTCGCTCGCCCCGCCGTCCGCCAGAGTCCTCGCCTCTGCCCGCGACCGCACGCGCCGCTCCACCCCTAGCCTCACCGTCGAGCGCCTCCCCCTGGCACCACCACCTCCAGCCACGCGCCCCTGCGCCCGCTCCGCCCAGCCGGTCCGCGGCCGCCCCTCCACCGCCTCCCCTGGCCCTGGCCACCGGCGTGCGCCGTGTGCGTGCCCCGCGCCCCTCGGGCATGTGCCCATTCGGGCCATTCCCATTAGCCACGCGCTCAGCGCCCGTTAGGCTAGATGGGCCACTGCCATTCAGGCCCCATGCCCCCAGAACGAAAATGATAATTAAAAAATAAATAATAAAATTAATTAATTAAGTAATTAACTTAATTAATCCTATTTAGTTAGCTAATTAACTTAATTAACCTATGTTAGTTAACCTAATAACCTAATTAGTCTTTTTAATCTGTTAGGTTAGTAAAACAGTGTATGACAAGGGGGCCCCACCCCCTATTGACCAGTCAAAGTTTGACTGGTCAACTGGGAACCCTTGGACCCACATGTCAGCCCCTCTGGTACACTTATGTGTACCTAGAGCTGGGTGCACCTAGCAATTCACATTATTTCAACCTAAATTAAATTTAGAAAATGAATAAAACTTTGAAAATTAATATAAAATAATCTGTAGCTCGGATGGAAAAACTTTGTACATCAAAGTTGCTCAGAACGACGAGACGAATCCGGATACGCAGCCCATTCGTCCGCCATGCATCCCTAGCATAGCAAACACGCAACTTTCCCCCTCCGGTTCGTTTGTCCGAAAACGCGAAACACCGGGGATACTTTCCCGGATGTTTTCCCCCTTCGCCGGTATCACCTCATACCGCGTTAGGGCACCCCTAGCACCGATACTTGTCATGTCATGCATCGCTATGCATCTGTTTGCTTAAATATTTACTGTTTCTTCCCCCTCTTCTCTCGCTAAAAACCGAGACCAACGCCGCTGCTACCCAGTACGACTACGGTGTTGACGACCCCTCTCTCTTGCCAGAGCAACCAGGCAAGCCCCCCCTGATCAATAGATATCGCCTACTCTCCTCTATACTGCTTGCATTAGAGTAGTGTAGCCTGTTACTGCTTTCCGTTAATCCTATTCTGATGCATAGCCTGTCATTGTTGCTACAACTGTTGATACCTTACCTGCAATCCTAAATGCTTAGTATAGGGTGCTAGTTTATCATCAGTGGCCCTACATTCTTGTCCGTCTGCCATGCTATACTATCGGGCCGTGATCACGTGGGAGGTGATCACGGGTATATGCTCTATACTTTATACATGATACCTGTGATGACTAAAAGACGGGTCGGCTCATAGGAGTACCCGCGAGTGGATCTTTGTGGCGGAGCGACAGGGCAGGTTGAGACCACCTAGGAGAGAGGTGGGCCTGGCCCTGGCGTTCGCGTTTATTTCAAGATAACACGTTTAACGAGATCTTGGTATTTGATCTAAGTCTGGCCATTGGCCTATACGCACTAACCATCTACGCAGGGACAGTTATGGGCACTCGATGTCGTGGTATCAGCCGAAGCCTTCGTGACGTCAGCAACTGAGCGGCGCGCGCCGGATTGGAGTGGAACGCCTGCTAGGCTAGGTCTGCTTCCGGCCGCGTTCGCGACATGCAGGTGTGCAATGGGCGATGGGCCCAGACCCCTGCGCCATAGGATTTAGACTGGCGTGCTGACCTCTCTGTTGTGCCTAGGTAGGGCTGTGACGTGTTGATCTTCCGAGGCCGGGCATGACCCAGAAAAGTGTGTCTGGCCAAATGGGATCGAGCGTGTTGGCTTATGTGGTGCACCCCTGTAGGGAAGTTAATCTATTCGAATAGCCGTGATCTTCGGTAACAGGACGACTTGGAGTTGTACCTTGACCTTATGACAACTAGAACCGGATACTTAATAAAACACACCCTTCCAAGTGCCAGATACAACCGGTGATCGCTCTCTCACAGGGCGTCGATGGGAGGATCATCGGTTAGGATTATGCTATGCGATGTTACTTGGTGAACTTACCACCTACTCTCTTCTCCTGCTGCAAGATGGAGGTTACCAGAAGCGTAGTCTTTGAAAGGACTAGCTATCCCCCTCTTATTCCGGCATTCTGCAGTTCAGTCCACATATGATACCCTTATTCCATTTGATACCAATGCATACATTTGTAGTGTAGCTCCTTGCTTGCGAGTACTTTGGATGAGTACTCAGGTTGCTTTGCTCCCCCTTTTCCCCCTTTCTATGCTCGATTGCTGCGACCAGACGTTGGAGCCCAGGAGCCAGACGCCACCGTCGACAACGACTACTACTACTCGGGAGGTGCCTTCTACTACGTGCAGCCCGCTGACGACGACCAGGAGTAGTTTAGGAGGATCCCAGGCAGGAGGCCTGCGCCTCTTTCGATCCGTATCCCAGTTTGTGCTAGCCTTCTTAAGGCAGACTTGTTTAACTTATGTCCGTACTCAGATATTGTTGCTTCCGCTGACTCATCTATGATCGAGCTCTTGTATTCGAGCCCTCGAGGCCCCTGGCTTGTAATATGATGCTTGTATGACTTATTTTATTTGTAGAGTTGTGTTGTGATATCTTCCTGTGAGTCCCTGATCTTGATCGTACACGTTTGCGTGTATGATTAGTGTACGATTGAATCGGGGGCGTCACAAGTTGGTATTAGAGCCGACTGCCTGTAGGAATCCCCCTTCCACACTCCTTGGCCGAAGTTGAGTCTAGACATTACAAAAACTTTTACTAACATGGTTGTGTGCCTTACGAGCCCACGTTGCCATCTGGGTGGTATTAGTATCTTTTACTCCTCGATCCTGACTCTGGGACTCTGAACTCTCTTCTTCTCGGGTTAAACGATTTTACTAACTTTAACATTAGGATCCCGTGACCACGTTCACCCCAAAGTTGGATAAGCCCTAACAATTCTTTAGAGTAGTGTATTGAACATTATCCACACTGTCAGTTGACTCCTTTGAAACATCTTTGTTTTCAGATGGAACCCACGAGACAGGTCGTGCGCCACACGACGGCCATTGGTGCCTCAGGATCACCTGCTGTGTTGGTTGAGATGATGACCTATCTGGGTTATCGCTGGCACCCTGAGTACACTGTCTATGAGGAGTACCAGGACTTCAACCAGGAGCAGTACCGTGCCATCGTCCACCTCTACTCTCGGGAGTATGACTCCACTACCGTGATGCACACTGCTCACGGTGTTGGAGTGACTATCGACATGGCGGTCCACGATGCTGCTTATGCTGCTCTGACACGTCTTCGTGGAGAGTATCAGGAGTTGGACACCTCCCCCTTCAGGCACATTGCTATCGCATCCGATGTTGGTGAGGAGGGATACTACACTGCCGCCTACTCCACTGTCACCCGAGAGCCCTTCTACCATCAAAACCTGGTTCTGCATGCTGATGGGCTGGATAGAGCTAACCGAGCTCTTCGCCACCAGTTGTACACCACCCGTCAGCACCTGTATCGTGCTCTAACGCTGTTGCACCCCTCTGTCTGATCTGGTGACCTGTCGCGTTCTGCGATCTACCCTGCCAGGACCGTGAGCGTCGGCTGGCCAGATGTGGGAGGCTACTCTCCCACACTTGGTCCTCTCCTGCCACCTGTGCATCGGGTTCCACACCAGAGTATCCATGGACCCCAGGCTACTCGCGTGGAGGTCTTCCCTTCGCGTCACTACTAGCTGTCAGGCTACACCTACCTCCACAGTTCCTCCTGGGACTGATGTAGGCTTGCTTGTTAGTGTTGGATGCATTCGCCGCGAGCCTGCGTGCCGCCTATGATGATCTTAGTCTGTGTACCGAACTATGTGTGCCGAACTCTATGCATGATCACTTTTGTAAGATATGCCAACTACTATGCGGTATCTATCATGTTCCTTTCATTATGCATGTTTCATCATGAATGATTTTTGCCCTTGCAAATTCTCAATGCTGAACTACCCCTGTTATGTATTAGCAGGATGGTTAGACCAGGTGGTCGTGGTCGTGGTAACCCTCCCCCACCCCCGCCTGAGTACATGGCTGGGATGATGCAACAGTTTGAGCTGAATCGCCAGTTCATGGAGAATATTATGGCTCAGTTTCCTCGCCCCAATATGAACCAACAGCCAACCCAAGTGACTCTGCAGGATTTCATGCGCCTCAACCCAACCGTGTACCGCAGCTCAACTCAGCCTCTGGATGCTGATGACTGGCTCCGTGACATCACCTATGAGATGGAGTCTGCTGATGTAGCCCCTGTCAGCTATGTCACCTTTGCTTCCTTCTTCCTAAAAGGACCCGCTGCTCAATGGTGGGACAGCCATAGGCATACCTTGCCGGTTGGAACAATCATCACCTGGCCAGACTTCCAAGCTGCTTTCCGTGCTCGCTTCATTCCTTAGGGAGTCATGGACCGTAAGAAGCGCGAGTTCCGCAACCTCACCCAAGGCAACAAAACTATTGAAGCTTATCAGCGGGAGTTTCTTGACTTGTCCCGCTATGCTAAAGAAGACATTGCAACTGATGCACGCAGACAGGAGAAGTTCCATGATGGCCTTCAAGCTGATATCAAACTCGCACTTCTAGTGCATGACTTTGCTGATTTCACCACCCTAGTGAACAAGGCCATCAATGTCAAAACTGGTCTGCAGGAATACCAAAGCTCTCACAGGCGCAACCATGACACGGGCTCATCTTCGGGCCCGTCGTAAGATATGGGTTCCCAACAGCATGTACCAGCCAACTGCACCTGCCCCAAGGCAGTCCTATGCTGCACCTCATCTGCCTACTCCTCCAACTAGGCAGCCAAGGCTTCCAGCTCCACCACCCCAAGCTCATGTTCCCACTCCTAATAATGGTTTGTGCTTCAGGTGTGGTCAACCAGGGCACCGTGCTAGGGAATGCAACCAGAACCAAAATCAACTGGCCCTCCCAGCAACTGGCCGTGGAAGCAACCAGCCCCGCAACAACAATGCCAAGTCTTATGGTCGTGTTCATGCCAACCACGTTGATCTCAATGAAGTTCTAGACCAGCCTGCTACCGTGATGGGTACACTCCTCGTAAATTCAGTACCAGCATCTATTTTATTTGATACAGGAGCATCGCATTCATTCATATCAGCTGAGTTTGCATTCATGCATGGCATTAAATACGAAGAGATGAACACAGCGATTGTGGTACACACTCCTGCGGGCCAGTATCAAACCTCTATGGTTAGTCACAACGTTCCCGTTGAAATTGAAGGACTGGAATTCCTTGCCTCTCCCATCGTACTGAAGTCCTGTAGCATCGACCTCATTCTGGGAATGGATTGGTTGAAAGCGCATACTGCTTCTATAGTTTGCGCCTCTAAGGTCGTCCATCTGCTACACCCTTCGGATGAAATAATTGCTTACCAAGCTCATCTAGTTCAGAATGCCGAGGCACGTCTTTATGCCTTGAATGCATTGAACGCTGCACCACTCGAGGGCATTGAAAACATTCCCGTCGTTCGTGAATTCCAAGATGTCTTCCCAAAAGAACTTCCAGGGATTCCCCCTGCTAGAGCTGTTGAATTCATCATCGACTTGAAACCCGGCACCACCCCTATAGCCAAACGACCCTACAAGATGCCGCCACAAGAACTCATTGAGCTTAAGGAGGAAATCGACAAATCTCTTGTCAAAGGTTTCATTCGCCCAAGTTGCTCTCCTTGGGGAGAACCTTCTCTCTTTGTTAAGAAGAAGGATGGGACAAACCGATTAGTCCAAGACTACCGTCATATAAACCAAGCTACCATTCAGAATAAATATCATCTTCCTCGGATCAATGATCGTTATGATCAACTGGCTGGCTCATCAGTGTTCTCCAAACTCGATTTGAGGTTGGGTTACCACCAGATCCGTGTTCGTGAAGAGGATATCCCAAAGACCGCCTTCGTGACTCGGTATGGGTCTTACGAGTACACCGTCATGTCATTCGGCTTAACGAATGCTCCAGCCACCTTCTCTCGTTTGATGAACTATATATTCATGGATTACCTCGACAAGTTCGTCGTGGTTTATCTGGATGATATCCTTGTATTTTCCAAGAACAAAGAAGAACATGTTGAACATCTTCGTCTTGTGCTGGAAAAGCTTTGAGAGCATCAACCGTATGCTAAGTATTCCAAGTGTGAATTCTGGCTCCCCGAAGTAACCTATCTTGGGCATGTCATCTCCAGGGATGGTATTGTCGTCAACCCTGAACGAGTTCAGGCTATTCTCGATTGGACTCCTCCGAAGAATGTCAAGCAAGTCCGAAGTTTTCTCGGTCTCGCCAGCTATTGTCGTCGATTCGTCGAGAACTTCTCCAAGATTGCCAGGCCTCTGACTAATCTGTTGCATAAGGGTGTCAAGTTCGAATGGACAGACAAGTGTCAGGAAAGTTTCCAGGCGCTCAAACACAAGTTGACTTCTGCCCCAGTGCTTGCTCCACCTGATACTAAGAAGGACTTCGTCATTTACTGTGATGGTTCCCGTCAAGGATTAGGCTGTGTCCTAATGCAAGAGCGCAGAGTGATTGCTTATGCCTCTCGTCAACTACGCCCTCACAAAGAAAACTACCCAGTTCACGACCTCGAGCTTGCTGCTGTCATTCATGCACTGAAGCAGTGGCGACATTACCTTCTCGGTAATCATTGCGAGATCTTCACCGACCACCAAAGTCTAAAGTATCTGTTTACTCAGCCAGATCTGAACCTCCGTCAGCAGAGATGGATGGAGACCGTTGCAGACTTTGACGTGGGTATATCCTATACCCCTGACAAGGCTAATGTAATGGCTGATGCCTTGAGCCACAAGTCTTACTGCAACCACCTCCAGGTTCACAAAGTTCAGCCCTCGCTTGTCGAAGAATTTAGAAAGATGAACCTTCATATTGTTCCTCCTGGAGCACTCGCTCCCCCTCCCCCAGAGTTCCGAAAGATGAATCTTCTTGCTGTTACTAAGGGTTCTCTAAATACCCTCGCTATCGTACCAGATCTCGTATCTGGTATAAAGACTATTCAAGGTTATGACTCTGAACTCCATAAGATTAAACGCCATCTAGCAGAAGGAAAGCCCTCATTCTTCACTATCGCCGATGATGGCGCCTTGTACTTCAAAGGCCGCCTAGTGGTACCATGTTCAAAGAAAAACCTGGATAAGACTAAAAGGGTTATGACAGAAGCTCATGAAACGCCTCTGTCCATCCATCCTGGTAGTACAAAGATGTACCAGGATATTTGTCAAAGATTCTGGTGGTCTAATTGATGGGGAACGTAGCAGAATTTTAAAATTTTCTACGCATCACCAAGATCAATCTATGGAGTCATCTAGCAACGAGGGAGAGGGAGTGCATCTACATACCCTTGTAGATCACGAGCAAAAGCGTTCAAGAGAACGGGGTTGATGGAGTCGTACTCGTCGTGATCCAAATCACCGATGACCTAGCGCCGAGCGGACGGCACCTCCGCGTTCAACACACGTATAGTTGGGAAGACGTCTCCTCCAACTTGATCCAGCAAGGGGAAAGGAGAGGTTGATGGAGATCCAGTAGCACGACGGTGTGGTGGTGGAAGCAACGGCGATCTCGGCAGGGCTTCGCCAAGCTTAGCGAGAGGGAGAGGTGTCACGGGAGGGAGAGGGAGGCACCAGGGGCTAGGGTGCAGCTGCCCTCCCTCCCCCCACTATATATAGGACCCCTAGGGGGGCGCCGGACCTAGGAGATGGGATCTCCAAGGGGGGCGGCGGCCAAAGGGGGTGGAGTGCCTCCCAAGCCAAGTGGGGCGCCCCCCACCCCTAGGGTTTCCAACCCTAGGCGCAGGGGGAGGCCCAAGGGGGGCGCACCAGCCCACTAGGGGCTGGTTCCCCTCCCACTCCAGCCCATGGGGCCCTCCGGGATAGGTGGCCCCACCCGATGGACCCCCGGGACCCTTCCGGTGGTCCCGGTACAATACCGATTACCCCCGAAACTTTCCCGATGGCCGAAACTTGACTTCCTATATATAAATCTTCACCTCCGGACCATTCCGGAACTCCTCGTGACGTCCGGGATCTCATCCAGGACTCCGAACAACTTTCGGGTTACCGTATACTAATATCTCAACAACCCTAGCGTCACCGAACCTTAAGTGTGTAGACCCTACGGGTTCGGGAGACACGCAGACATGACCGAGACGACTCTCCGGTCAATAACCAACAGCGGGATCTGGATACCCATGTTGGCTCCCACATGCTCCTCGATGATCTCATCGGATGAACCACGATGTCGAGGATTCAATCAATCCGTATACAATTCCCTTTGTCAATCGGTACGTTACTTGCCCGAGACTCGATCGTCGGTATCCCAATACCTCGTTCAATCTCGTTACCGGCAAGTCACTTTACTTGTACCATAATGCATGATCCCGTGACCAACCACTTGTTCACATTGAGCTCATTATGATGATGCATTACCGAGTGGGCCCAGAGATACCTCTCCGTCATACGGAGTGACAAATCCCAGTCTCGATTCGTGCCAACCCAACAGACACTTTCGGAGATACCCGTAGTGCACCTTTATAGTCACCCAGTTACGTTGTGACGTTTGGCACACCCAAAGCACTCCTACGGTATCCGGGAGTTGCACAATCTCATGGTCTAAGGAAATGATACTTGACATTTGGAAAAGCTCTAGCAAACGAACTACACGATCTTTGAGCTATGCTTAGGATTGGGTCTTGTCCATCACATCATTCTCCTAATGATGTGATCCCATTATCAATGACATCTAATGTCCATAGTCAGGAAACCATGACTATCTTTTGATCAACGAGCTAGTCAACTAGAGGCTCACTAGGGACGTGTTGTGGTCTATGTATTCACACATGTATTACGATTTCCGGATAACACAATTATAGCATGAACAATAGACAATTATCATGAACAAGGAAATATAATAATAACCATTTTATTATTGCCTCTAGGGCATATTTCCAACAGTCTCCCACTTGCACTAGAGTCAATAATCTAGTTACATTGTGATGAATCGAACACCCATACAGTTCTGGTGTTGATCATGTTTTGCTCTAGGGAGAGGTTTAGTCAACGGATCTGCCACATTCAGGTCCGTATGTACTTTACAAATATCTATGTCTCCATTTTGAACACTTTCACGAATGGAGTTGAAGCGACGCTTGATATGCCTGGTCTTCCTGTGAAACCTGGGCTCCTTGGCAAGGGCAATAGCTCCAGTGTTGTCACAGAAGAGAGTCATCGGGCCCGACGCATTGGGTATGACTCCTAGGTCGGTAATGAACTCCTTCACCCAGATTGCTTCTTGTGCTGCCTCCGAGGCTGCCATGTACTCCGCTTCACATGTAGATCCCGCCACAACGCTTTGCTTGCAACTGCACCAGCTTACTGCCCCACCATTCAAAATATACACGTATCCGGTTTGTGACTTAGAGTCATCCAGATCTGTGTCGAAGCTAGCATCGACGTAACCCTTTACGACGAGCTCTTCGTCACCTCCATAAACGAGAAACATATCCTTAGTCCTCTTCAGGTACTTCAGGATATTCTTGACCGCTGTCCAGTGTTCCATGCCGGGATTACTTTGGTACCTTCCTACCAAACTTACGGCAAGGTTTACATCAGGTCTGGTACACAGCATAGCATACATGATAGACCCTATGGCCGAGGCATAGGGGACGACACTCATCTTTTCTCTATCTTCTGCCGTGGTCGGGCATTGAGCCGTGCTCAATCTCGTACCTTGCAATACAGGCAAGAACCCCTTCTTTGACTGATCCATATTGAACTTCTTCAATATCTTGTCAAGGTACGTACTCTGTGAAAGACCAATGAGGCGTCTCGATCTATCTCTATAGATCTTGATGCCTAATATGTAAGCAGCTTCTCCAAGATCCTTCATTGAAAAACACTTGTTCAAGTAGGCCTTTATGCTTTCCAAGAATTCTATATCATTTCCCATCAACAGTATGTCATCCACATACAATATGAGAAATGCTACAGAGCTCCCACTCACTTTCTTGTAAATGCAGGCTTCTCCATAAGTCTGCGTAAACCCAAACGCTTTGATCATCTCATCAAAACGAATGTTCCAACTCCGAGATGCTTGCACCAGCCCATAGATCGAGCGTTGGAGCTTGCACACCTTGTCAGCATTCTTAGGATCGACAAAACCTTCCGGCTGCATCATATACAATTCTTCCTTAAGGAAACCATTAAGGAATGCCGTTTTGACGTCCATTTGCCATATCTCATAATCATAGAATGCGGCAATTGCTAACATGATTCGGACGGACTTCAGCTTCGCTACGGGTGAGAAAGTCTCATCGTAGTCAACCCCTTGAACTTGTCGATAACCCTTAGCGACAAGCCGAGCTTTATAGATGGTTACATTACCATCCGCGTCTGTCTTCTTCTTAAAGATCCATTTATTTTCTATGGCTCGCCGATCATCGGGCAAGTCAGTCAAAGTCCATACTTCGTTTTCATACATGGATCCTATCTCGGATTTCATGGATTCCAGCCATTTGTCAGAATCTGGGCCCGCCATCGCTTCTTCATAGTTCGAAGGTTCACCATTGTCTAACAACATGATTTCCAAGACAGGGTTGCCGTACCACTCTGGTGCGGAACGTGTCCTTGTGGACCTACGAAGTTCAGTAGCAACTTGATCTGAAGTTTCATGATCATCATCATTAACTTCCTCTCTAGTCGGTGCAGGCACCTCAGGAACATTTTCTTGAGCTGCGCCACTCTCCGGTTCAAGAGGCAATACTTCATCAAGTTCTACTTTCCTCCCACTTACTTCTTTCGAGAGAAACTCTTTCTCTAGAAAGGATCCATTCTTGGCAACAAAGATCTTGCCTTCGGATCTGAGGTAGAAGGTATACCCAATAGTTTCTTTAGGGTATCCTATGAAGACGCATTTTTCCGATTTGGGTTCGAGCTTTTCAGGTTGAAGTTTCTTGACATAAGCATCGCATCCCCAAACTTTTAGAAACGACAGCTTAGGTTTCTTCCCAAACCATAATTCATACGGTGTCGTCTCAACGGATTTCGACGGAGCCCTATTTAAAGTGAATGCGGCAGTCTCTAAAGCATAGCCCCAAAATGACAGCGGTAGATTGGTAAGAGACATCATAGATCGCACCATATCCAATAGAGTGCGATTACGACGTTCGGACACACCATTACGCTGAGGTGTTCCAGGCGGCGTGAGTTGTGAAACTATTCCACATTTCCTTAAGTGTGTGCCAAATTCGTGACTCAAGTATTCTCCCCCACGATCTGATCGCAAGAACTTGATTTTCTGTCACGTTGATTCTCAACCTCACTCTGAAATTCCTTGAACTTTTCAAAGGTCTCAGACTTGTGTTTCATTAAGTAGACATACCCATATCTACTCAAGTCATCAGTGAGGGTGAGAACATAACGATAGCCACCGCGAGCCTCAACACTCATTGGACCGCACACATCAGTATGTATGATTTCCAATAAGTTGGTTGCTCGCTCCATTGTTCCTGAGAACGGAGTCTTGGTCATTTTACCCATGAGGCATGGTTCGCACGTGTCAAATGATTCGTAATCAAGAGACTCCAAAAGTCCATCTGCATGGAGCTTCTTCATGCGTTTGACACCTATGTGACCAAGGCGGCGGTGCCACAAGTATGTGGGACTATCATTATCAACCTTACATCTTTTGGTATTCACACTATGAATATGTGTAACATTATGGTCGAGATTCATTAAGAATAAACCATTCACCAGCGGAGCATGACCATAAAACATATCTCTCATATAAATAGAACAACCATTATTCTCGGATTTAAATGACTAGCCATCTCAAATTAAACGAGATCATGATACAATGTTCATGCTCAAAGCTGGCACTAAATAACAATTATTGAGGTTTAAAACTAATCCCGTAGGTAAATGTAGAGGTAGTGTGCCAACGGCGATCACATCGACCTTGGAACCATTCCCGACGCGCATCGTCACCTCGTCCTTCACCAGTCTCCACTTATTCCGCAGCTCCTGCTTTGAGTTACAAATGTGAGCAACCGCACCAGTATCAAATACCCAGGAGCTACTACGAGTACTGTTAAGGTACACATCAATTACATGTATATCACATATACCTTTAGTGTTGCCGGCCTTCTTGTCCGCTAAGTATTTGGGGCAGTTCCGCTTCTAGTGACCACTTCCCTTGCAATAAAAACACTTAGTCTCGGGCTTGGGTCCATTCTTTGGCTTCTTCCCGGCAGCTTGCTTACCGGGCACGGCAACTACCCTTGCCTTTCTTAAACTTAGTGGTTTTATTAACCATCAACACTTGATGTTCCTTTTTGATCTCCACCTCCGCTGATTTCAGCATTGAATATACCTCAGGAATGGTCTTTTCCATCCCCTGCATATTGAAGTTCATCACAAAGCTCTTGTAGCTCGGTGGAAGTGACTGAAGGATTCTGTCAATGACCGCGTCATCCGGGAGATTAACTCCTAGCTGAGTCAAGCGGTTATGCAACCCAGACATTTTGAGTATGTGCTCACTGACAGAACTATTTTCCTCCATCTTACAACTGAAGAACTTGTCGGAGACTTCATATCTCTCGACCCGGGCATGAGCTTGGAAAACCATTTTCAGCTCTTCGAACATCTCATATGCTCCGTGTTGCTCAAAACGCTTTTGGAGCCCCGGTTCTAAGCTGTAAAGCATGTCGCACTGAACGAGGGAGGAATCATCAGCACGTGACTGCCAAGCGTTCATAACGTCTTGGTTCTATGGGATGGGTGCGTCACCTAGCGGTGCTTCTAGGACATAATCTTTCTTGGCAGCTATGAGGATGATCCTCAGGTTCCGGACCCAGTCCGTATAGTTGCTGCCATCATCTTTCAGCTTGGTTTTCTCTAGGAACGCGTTGAAGTTGAGGGCAACATTAGCGTGGGCCATTTGATCTACAAGACATATTGTAAAGATTTTAGACTAAGTTCATGATAATTAAGTTCATCTAATCAAATTATTCAATGAACTCCCACTCAGATAGACATCCCTCTAGTCATCTAAGTGAAACATGATCCGAGTCAACTAGGCCGTGTCCGATCATCACGTGAGACGGACTAGTCAACATCGGTGAACATCTTCATGTTGATCGTATCTTCTATACGACTCATGCTCGACCTTTCGGTCTTCCGTGTTCCGAGGCCATGTCTGTACATGCTAGGCTCGTCAAGTCAACCTAAGTGTATTGCGTGTGTAAATCTGGCTTACACCCGTTGTATTCGAACGTTAGAATCTATCACACCCGATCATCACGTGGTGCTTCGAAACAACGAACCTTCGCAACGGTGCACAGTTAGGGGGAACACTTTCTTGAAATTATTACGAGGGATCATCTTATTTAAGCTACCATCGTTCTAAGCAAATAAGATGTAAAACATGATAAACATCACATGCAATCAAATAGTGACATGATATGGCCAATATCATTTGCTCCTTTTGATCTCCATCTTCGGGGCTCCATGATCATCGTTGTCACCGGCATGACACCATGATCTCCATCATCATGATCTCCATCATCGTGTCTTCTTGAAGTTGTCTCGTCATCTATTACTTCTACTACTATGGCTAACGCTTTAGCAATAAAGTAAAGTAATTACATGACGTTTATGTTGACACGCAGGTCATAAATAAATTAAGAAAACTCCTATGGCTCCTGCCGGTTGTCATACTCATCGACATGCAAGTCGTGATTCCTATTACAAGAACATGATCAATCTCATACATCACATATATCATTCATCACATCCTTTTGGCCATATCACATCACACGGCACATGCTGCAAAAACAAGTTAGACGTCCTCTAATTGTTGTTGCAAGTTTTTACGTGGCTGCTATAGGTTTCTAGCAAGAACGTTTCTTACCTACGCCAAAACCACAACGTGATATGCCAATTTCTATTTACCCTTCATAAGGACCCTTTTCATCGAATCCGATCCGACTAAAGTGGGAGAGACAGACACCCGCTAGCCACCTTATGCAACTAGTGCATGTCAGTCGGTGGAACCAGTCTCACGTAAGCGTACGTGTAAGGTCGGTCCAGGCCGCTTCATCCCACGATGCCGCCGAATCAAGATAAGACTAGTAACGGCAAGTAAATTGACAATATGGACGCCCACAACTGCTTTGTGTTCTACTCGTGCATAGAAACTACGCATAGACCTAGCTCATGATGCCACTATTGGGGAACGTAGCAGAATTTTAAAATTTTCTACGCATCACCAAGATCAATCTATGGAGTCATCTAGCAACGAGGGAGAGGGGAGTGCATCTACATACCCTTGTAGATCACGAGCGGAAGCGTTCAAGAGAACGGGGTTGATGGAGTCGTACTCGTTGTGATCCAAATCACCGATGACCTAGTGCCGAATGGACGGCACCTCCGCGTTCAGCACAGGTATGGTTGGGAAGACGTCTCCTCCAACTTGATCCAGCAAGGGGAAAGGAGAGGTTGATGGAGATCCAGCAGCACGACGGCGTGGTGGTGGAAGCAACGACGATCTCGGCAGGGCTTCGCCAAGCTTAGCGAGAGGGAGAGGTGTCACGGGAGGGAGAGGGAGGCGCCAGGGGCTAGGGTGCAGTTGCCCTCCCTCCCCCCACTATATATAGGACCCCTAGGGGGCGCCGGCCCTAGGAGATGGGATCTCCAAGGGGGGCGGCGGCCAAGGGGGGTGGAGTGCCCCCCAAGCCAAGTGGGGCGCCCCCCACCCCTAGGGTTTCCAACCCTAGGCGCAGGGGGAGGCCCAAGGGGGGCGCACCAGCCCACTAGGGGCTGGTTCCCCTCCCACTTCAGCCCATGGGGCCCTCCAGGATAGGTGGCCCCACCCAGTGGACCCCCGGGACCCTTCTGGTGGTCCCGGTACAATACCGATTACCCCCAAAACTTTCCCGATGGCCGAAACTTGACTTCCTATATATAAATCTTCACCTCCGGACCATTCCGGAACTCCTAGTGACGTCCGGGATCTCATCCGGGACTCCGAACAACTTTCGGGTTACCGTATACTAATATCTCAACAACCCTAGCGTCACCGAACCTTAAGTGTGTAGACCCTACGGGTTCGGGAGACACGCAGACATGACCGAGACGACTCTCCGGTCAATAACCAACAGCGGGATCTGGATACCCATGTTGGCTCCCACATGCTCCTCGATGATCTCATCGGATGAACCACGATGTCGAGGATTCAATCAATCCCGTATACAATTCCCTTTGTCAATCGGTACGTTACTTGCCCGAGACTCGATCGTCGGTATCCCAATACCTCGTTCAATCTCGTTACCGGCAAGTCACTTTACTCATACCGTAATGCATGATCCCGTGATCAACCACTTGGTCACATTGAGCTCATTATGATGATGCATTACCGAGTGGGCCCAGAGATACCTCTCCGTCATACGGAGTGACAAATCCCAGTCTCGATTCGTGCCAACCCAACAGACACTTTTGGAGATACCCGTAGTGCACCTTTATAGTCACCTAGTTACGTTGTGACGTTTGGCACACCCAAAGTACTCCTACGGTATCCGGGAGTTGCACAATCTCATGGTCTAAGGAAATGATACTTGACATTTGGAAAAGCTCTAGCAAACGAACTACACGATCTTTGAGCTATGCTTAGGATTGGGTCTTGTCCATCACATCATTCTCCTAATGATGTGATCCCGTTATCAATGACATCTAATGTCCATAGTCAGGAAACCATGACTATCTTTTGATCAATGAGCTAGTCAACTAGAGGCTCACTAGGGACGTGTTGTGGTCTATGTATTCGCACATGTATTACGATTTCCGGATAACACAATTATAGCATGAACAATAGACAATTATCATGAACAAGGAAATATAATAATAACCATTTTATTATTGCCTCTAGGGCATATTTCCAACACTAATATGAAGTAGGACATTGCTCGTTATGTTGCTGAGTGTGACGTTTGCTGCCGTATCAAAGCAGAGCATCAAAGGCCTGCTGGAACTCTGCAACCTATCTCTATTCCTGAATGGAAATGGGACCATGTTGAAATGGACTTCGTCACTGGATTTCCCAAATCACAGAAAGGTAATGATGTTATTCTTGTCGTCATTGACCGGCTTTCTAAAGTTGCACATTTTATGGCGGTCAAAGAGATAGTCACTGCTAGTCAGCTTGCTACTCTCTACATGTCCAGAATTGTTTCACTTCACGGTATTCCACTGGTTATCAGTTCAGACCGTGGTAGCTTATTCACTTCAAGATTTTGGGCAAGTTTCCAAGAAGCTATGGGAACTCACCTGTCGTTCAGTACGGCGTTTCATCCTTAGTCACAAGGATAGGTTGAACGTGTCAACCAAGTTCTCGAAGACATGCTTCGAGCTTGTGTAATTTCCTTCGGCAAGAAATGGGAGGAATCTCTTCCATATGCCGAGTTCTCTTATAATAATAGCTATCAAGCTAGTCTGAAGATGTCCCCCTTTGAAGTGCTATATGGACGAAAGTGTCGAACCCCTCTGAACTAGTCAGAAACTGGGGAACGTCCACTCTTCGGTCCGGATATTATCCAACAGGCCGAAGAACAAGTTCGCATTATTTGCGAGAATCTCAAGACTGCTCAGTCACGTCAGAAAAGTCAGTATGACCAAGACATGATCTATCAACCTGGTGAAAAGGCTTATCTTTGAGTTACACCAATGAAGGGTGCTCACCGCTTCGGGATCAAGGGCAAGCTAGATCCTCGCTATATCGGCCCTTCACTATTCTCGAAAGCGTGGAAAGGTGGAATATCAACTGGAGCTTCCGCCGAACCTTTCCCAGGTTCACGATGTGTTCCATGTGTCACAACTCCACCGTTGCTTCAAGGATCCGATACGAGCAGTGGATCATGAAGTGCTCGAATTGCAACAGGACCTCTCCTATAAAGAGCATCCGATCCGCATTCTTGACCAAGTTGAACGCCGCACACGTCAGAAGGCGATCAAGTTCCTCAAAGTCCAGTGGTCGAATTACTCTGAAGACGAAGCCACTTGGGAACGCGAGGACCGCCTGCGTGATGAATACCCCGCACTGTTTCCTTCTACCTCCTAAATCTCGGGACGAGATTTCTTGTAGTGGAGGAGTTTTGTAATGCCCGGGTAATCAAGCTACAATAATTCCACGCTAATGGTGCCACGTCACCACGTCAAATTCAAACTCAAATTAAGGTCAACAATAAATGTTTTCAAAAATTAAAACAAAAATGTTCAGGGTGTGCAAATAAATGCCCGGGGATTTATTGTGTAGTAAACACAATTTTACAAAATACCTAAATGCCCTAAACTAAATAAAACAGAAAAGGAAAAGAAATAAAAGAAAAGGAAATACAAAAGAGGAAAAAGCCCCCCCCCCCCCCCCGCTGGGCCTTTTGGCCCAGCTGGCCATCCACGCGGCCCCCCAGCCGCCCAAATGGGCCGGCCCACCCTGCGCCCCCACTCCCTTATCCACTCCCTCCCCCAAACCCTAACCCACCCAGTCGCCCCACTTCCCCCCCACGACGCCACCTCTCCCCCTCCCGATCCAGATTGGATCGGGATCGATCTCCACCGCTGCACGCGCGACGCCGCCCCGCCTCTGACGCCGTTGGGCCTCGCGACCACCTCGCTGGATCGCTCCTCCTTGACCACACCCCTCCCCCACCGGACTGCTTCCATGCCGACGACGTCCCCGGCTTCCTCCCCGAGCATCGCTGCCACGATCCCTACGCCCATAGTGAGCCCCGCCACCGCGCTCGTCTCCACCGCCCCCTTACTACACTACTGCTACCGCGCGACCTCGCGGACGCCATGGCCGCTGGCGTCGCCTCGCCTCTGCTCTGCCATGCCGCTTCGCCAGCGCCCGCACGCGCTCCCGCCCGCGCTGTGGCAAGCCCCCCTCCCCCCGTGCTCGGTCTCACTGGATGCAACACCCACGCGTCGCTCGCCGTGACCCTGCCAGCGCTCGGTTCGTCCTGGCCGCTCCCGGCCACAACCTGTGCGTGCCCGCTTACGTGAGGCCGGGACGTCGCCGCGCCCGCGTAGACCTCCCACATTGCTTGCCCTGCCGTCCGCCAGAGTCCTCGCCTCTGCCCGCGACCGTACGCGCCGCTCCGCCCCTGGCTCAATAAAGTTGCTCAGAACGACGAGACAAATCCGGATACGCAGCCCGTTCGTCCGCCACGCATCCCTAGCATAGCAAACACGCAACTTTCCCCCTCCGGTTCGTCTGTCCGAAAACGCAAAACACCGGGGATACTTTCCCGGATGTTTTCCCCCTTCGCCGGTATCACCTCATACCGCGTTAGGGCACCCCTAGTTCCGATACTTATCATGTCATGCATCGCTATGCATCTGTTTGCTTAAATATTTATTGTTTCTTCCCCCTCTTCTCTCGCTAGACACCGAGACCGACGCCGCTGCTACCCAGTACGACTACGATGTTGACGACCCCTCTCTCTTGCCAGAGCAACCAGGCAAGCCCCCCCCCCCTTGATCACCAAATATCGCCTACTCTCCTCTATACTGCTTGCATTAGAGTAGTGTAGCCTGTTACTGCTTTCCCTTAATCCTATTCTGATGCATAGCCTGTCATTGTTGCTACAACTATTGATACCTTACCTGCAATCCTAAATGCTTAGTATAGGGTGCTAGTTTATCATCAGTGGCCCTACATTCTTGTCCGTCTGCCATGCTATACTATCGGGCTGTGATCACTCGGGAGGTGATCACGGGTATATGCTCTATACTTTATACATGATACCTATTGTGACTAAAAGACGGGTCGGCTCATAGGAGTACTCGCGAGTGGATCTTTGTGGCGGAGCGACATGGCAGGTTGAGACCACCTAGGAGAGAGGTGGGCCTAGCCCTGGTCGGCGTTCGCGGTTATTTCAAGATAACACATTTAACGAGATCTTGGTATTTGATCTGAGTCTGGCCGCTGGCCTATATGCACTAACCATCTATGCGGGGACAGTTATGGGCACTTGACGTTGTGGTATCAGCCGAAGCCTTCGTGACATCAGCGACTGAGCGGCGTGCACCGGATTGGACTGGAATGCCTTCTAGGCTAGGTCTGCTTCCGTCCGCGTTCGCAATGTGCAGGTGTGCAATGGGCGATGGGCCCAGACCCCTATGCCATAGGATTTAGACCGGCGTGCTGACCTCTCTATTGTGCCTAGGTAGGGCTGTGACGTGTTGATCTTCCGAGGCCGGGCATGACCCAGAAAAGTGTGTACGGCCAAATGGGATCGAGCGTGTTGGGTTATGTGGTGCACCCCTGCAGGGAAGTTAATCTATTCGAATAGCCGTGATCTTCGGTAACAGGACGACTTGGAGTTGTACCTTGACCTTATGACAACTAGAACCGGATACTTAATAAAACACACCCTTCCAAGTGTCAGATACAACCGGTGGTCGCTCTCTCACAGGGCGACGAGGGGAAGATCATCGGTTAGGATTATGCTATGCGATGTTACTTGGTGAACTTACCACCTACTCTCTTCTCCTGCTGCAATATGGAGGTTACCAGAAGCGTAGTCTTCGAAAGGACTAGCTATCCCCCTCTTATTCTGGCATTCTGCAGTTCAGTCCACATATGATACCCTTATTCCATTTGATATCAATGCATACATTTGTAGTGTAGCTCCTTGCTTGCGAGTACTTTGGATGAGTACTCACGGTTGCTTTGCTCCCCCTTTTCCTCCTTTCTATGCTCGATTGCTGCGACTAGACGTTGGAGCCCAGGAGCCAGACGCCACCGTCGACGACGACTACTACTACTCGGGAGGTGCCTTCTACTACGTGCAGCCCGCTGACGACGACTAGGAGTAGTTTAGGAGGATCCCAGGCAGGAGGCCTGCGCCTCTTTCGATCCGTATCCCAGTTTGTGCTAGCCTTCTTAAGGCAGACTTGTTTAACTTATGTCTGTACTCAGATATTGTTGCTTCCGCTGACTCGTCTATGATCGAGCTCTTGTATTCGAGCCCTCGAGGCCCCTGGCTTGTAATATGATGCTTGTATGACTTATTTTATTTGTAGAGTTGTGTTGTGATATCTTCCCGTGAGTCCCTGATCTTGATCGTACACGTTTGCGTGTATGATTAGTGTACGATTGAATCGGGGGCGTCACATTTGAGCCCTTAACGATTCATGCAATTTCATTCTTCGTGCTAGCTTGAGCCCTTAACTAATATGTTGTTCTTCTCTTTTAGGCGAAACACAACAAGAAGGACGTGCCACCATTGTACGACCTCTATGCCATGGCCCATACTGCCCCGTTCAAGAAGGCCAAGGCATTCTCTAAGGATGACCTCGATCATCGAGAGAGCTTCACCAACATCTCCTCCCACAACAAGCTCGCGAGGTACAAAGACTTTGGGAAGGCGACGAAAGGGGATGACTTCAACCCGAGCTAGAGTCCTTTTGATCTAGAGCTTGTGATTCTATCTGGTGACGGGAGGAAACATGGCTCGGTAGCCATTGGGGATGGACTGATATGTTGTACTAGAAGTCTCCCGGATATCAAGAAGCTCCATGCGAGGTCTCTTCTTGAGATATCGCCTCGACCACGACCAGTGGAGCTCGCCATCGAGGCTAGGGCCTAGGAGCTTCTGGCGGAGGCAAACAGGCAGGCTAAGCAGAGGGAGATAGAGCTGGAGGAGAGGACAGCTAGTCTGTTGGAGGCTGAGAGGAACCGGAATGACGCGTCTCACCGGGTCTTATATGAGCTCCTCATGGTAAGTTTCTCCTGCATATTAGCCAAATCATGCACGTAATGTTTGTTTCATTACTAAGTAATATGACTGACTCGTGAAAACAAAATGTGCAGTCTGTGTGCGAGAAAAATGGTCATACCCCTTCATTGATGCCCCAGATTGCTATAGCGGACACGGTGCGTTTCATTTGAATGGTCATTAATTACTAGTATTCACATTTCAATTGCATCATGCTAACGAGACATTGCAAATGGTCTTTGGTGCAGCATGCCTCCCGGCAAGCATCGACCGATCCTTCGCCGTCTCGCACTGGCGTAACCCCGACCCCGATCGGTCCTTCTCCGTCTGGCACTGGCGCAAACCCGACCGGTCCTCCACCTCCGTGATGACGGTAAGTTTTCTCTAGTGTTTTTCTTACCAAATGCATAAAGACATAGACTTAGCTTTATTTCCTCCAAAATGCTTACCATAATGACCTAGACTTAGCTAATCTTCCTCCAAAATGACATAATTAGCTTACTTAGCTCCAAAATGATCTATACTTAGCTTTGTTTCCTCCGAAATGACCTAAGTTAGCTCTAATATGCTTAGTTAGCTAAGTTTTCTGAATAATGACATACACTTAGCTTACATATGTAAAAAATGGCATAATTAGCTTACTTAGGTTTGAAATGGCATAACAATCTCGCTAACATCATATATGTCATATAATTAGATCATTTTCCTTGAAAATGACATAATAAGCCTAATTAGCTTCAAAATGATCAATTTTACCTAAGTTAGCTCCAAAATGACCTAAGTTAGCTCTAAAATGCTAAATTAGCTCTAATATGCTTAGTTACCTGGGTTAGCTCAATAAAGACCTATAATTAGCTTACTTATGTCAAAAATGGCATAATATGCTTAGTTAACTTAAAAATGACCAAGTTTATCTAGGTTAGCTCCAATATGATACATTTTAGTAGGTTAGCTCCAAATGACCTATTTAACTAGCTTAGCTCTAAAATGACCTACATACTTAGCATTTTTACCTAGCTTAGCTAAAAAATGTCATTTTTCCTACCTTAGTTAGAAGAAGAAGATAAAGAAGAGGAGAGGAGACTAAGAAAGAGAAGATAAATTCTTTTTCTTATTTTTCTTCTTTTTCTTCTAGTCAGTCTTCTTCTTCTTCTTCTTCTTCTAACTTTCATCTTTCCTAATTTACAGATTTGCTTTACATGAGGAGCTTGTGTTCATGAAGTCTACTCTTCTCCTTGTGCTTCTTTTATGTTCTCCGAAACTTGTTGCAAACTTGTTGTTGGATATGTGTTGTTGCAAACTTGTTGTTGGATGTGTTGGATATGTGTTGGTATGCTTGTGTGTGTGTCTCTCTCTCTCTCTCTATATATATATCTTCAAATGTGTGTGTGTTTGTGTGTGTGTGTCTATATATATGTATATATCTGTAAAATTCTGTGAAATTGAATGAATTTAAGAAAAAACAAAAAAAACAGGGGCTATAGAGGCTCTTTGCCGTCTTCCAGCAGACGGCAAAGCTGCCACATGGCAGCTACCTGTGCAACCTGGGGCACTGGGCTGGCCTATATGGTTGCTTTGCCGTCTGCTGGCAGACGGTAAAGACCTTTGCATATTTGTTGTCTGCCAGCAACCCCCTAACGGACCTAACTTGCCACGTGTGTCGTCCAGGCTCTTTGCATCTTTGCCGTCCGCCGTTTGCCGTCCGCCAGGCAAATACTATTTCATCTTTGCCGTCCGCCAGCCGACAACAAAGAGCCATTTGTCGTAGCTTATTCAGCTGGATCTGTTGCCGTCTGTTGGCTGACGGCCAAGGCCTTTGCCATTCGCCAGGCATGCCTTTGCCGTCAGCCATGGCAGGCGGCAAAGTGTCTGATTCCTGTAGTGATATTTTGTTGGATTTCTTCCATGTGATACCTAACTTCAACCAACAATAATGGGGATGAAAGCATAGTTGTGTCATCAAGGTTATAAGGTAAACTTAAGTTAGCGTTCACCTGGTCACTTATTAGTTTGGCGCGACTTCTTGTGATTGGACCTATAATTGTTGGAGACTTGTCGATGGTCGTGGTGCCCTCATCATTTCATGCGCCTACTTGTTATGTGTATCCCCAATAGTTGACATGATGATGTCGAGTTTCAAGCCGGCCAGCAGAGGTGATGATTCAACGTGGTTGACATTAGCTTGACTATGTGACGGTGCAGAGAAGTTGTTTTTTTAAAAAAAAAAGGTTCGGATGTCAAAAAATGTTCTGTTTTCATTTTCTTTCACAAGTTAAAAATATGTTCGTGTTTCTAAAAAAATGTTTGGGAATTTAAAAAAATGTTCGTGTCTTTAAAACATTGTTTGGAATTTCAAAATTTGGTTTCAGTATCAAATTTTGTTCACAAATAAAAAATAATCTCATTTTTTGAAAAACGTTCAAGAATTTCAAAAAATGTTTATGTTTTGAAAAATTCTCCCTGTTTCTTAAAAAAAGTTGATGTTTTGAAAATGTTCTCATTTTTTCTAAAGCTGATTTTATTTTTTCATAAAAAATCAAATAAAAAATTTCGATGTTACTTCAAGAAAACGAACGTTTTTTCTGGAAAACCGCTGGTACACCAAGCTCTTTGTTTTTTAGTGTACACTGGTACAGCAAGCGCAAAACGCTACAGTGAATCTTTGCTACAGAACGGACCCCGTTGGTACAGTCCTTTGTAAATGGGCCGGCCCAGCCGTTGGTGCGTTGGGGCTCTCTGTTGGGAGAGCGTCATATAGGGCCTCCCCTTGCCACCCTCGCAAAATCTCGCGCTGTCTTCCTGTTCACCTACCTTCCCGTCCCCTTGCCCTTTCCGTTTCCCGCCTCCCCCAACCGCATAGAATGGCCGGCTCCGGCGGCTCTCCCGACGCCGACGATCCCAATTGCGGCGGAGCTGGGGCTGAGCCCTCCAGGACTCCTCAAGAATCCGACGACCGCTAATCCGGGCCCGGCTCCCCTCTCAGCACTCGCCCGTCCGGTCAGCCCCCGGGGACTTCGGTCGTCGCCAACGAGGGCTCCGCCTCGTCCTCCGCCTGGGGATCTGATGACGAAGACGAGCCCGCAGGCAGGTACAAGAACCCCGCCGCCGCTTCCTTCCTCTCGGGACCGTCGAGCAGCACCATGGGAGCGTCCTCCTCCGCCTCCTCCTTCTCCTCGGACAGCTGGATCGGCAGCGACCGTACGTGCGGCGGCGCCTCGACCTCCAGCTCTCTGGACGCCTCCAACTACAGGGATCTCTACAGGGATCCACCCTCTGAGTGGATGTATAATCAGGTATTGCAAGAAATCCAATGCGTTCTTGATTTGGGAATTTGCAAGAAACCTAGTACGTTCTCGATTTGGGAATCATTTCTGTGGATGTTTTGACCATGAAAGATTGATCTTGGACTTATGTGTTTGAATCTTTGATTATGGTTGCAATTTTAACAGTGCACTGGCTTGGAAAGATTCACGGATTTAGGTTCTTGTAGGTATCCATGCTTAGAAAGATTCATCAATTTTGATTTTCTGCATCGTCGTATACTTGTCTAATACCCTGCAAACATTATGCTTTCCCTACTTTCTTGTTAACTCTGTTGGGGATGCCAATGATTTACATGGTCGGTCTTCTGCAAGGCTTGTAAAATCATAGCACTGTTAAAGTCCTATATGATTGCCTCTTTCAGACATAAGCTGGAAAATAAATTAAAATTTACTCCCTAGCTTGGAAAACGATCTTATATCGTGGGGCGGAGGGAGTATATCTTGCTTCTGTGCCTCTTTATATTCCATATTGAAATTTCCCACAAAAAAATCCATATTAAAATTTGCGTGCTTCTGTGTGTGGAGTTGTGTTATCGATGAAAAGTTTTGGCTTTGCTCGAGCAAACCCATGACTTCTATCTCTGCATCCTTTTTCTTGGAAGTCTACATAGTGCCAATGGCGATTCCACTAGGGAGGCTCCAATAGGCTTAAGCCTATCCTTCAAAATCATATTTAAGCTAAACATACCGCTTGACAAATATATTCTGATGCTTTACATGCAACAATTGCACTGCATTTGCTAATTAGACTTAGGAAATTTATGTTTTAAGCCTACCCTCCAATGTCCTGCTAGATTTGCCACTGCATAGCGCGGGTCGTCTTTAAAGTGTAGCAATTGTACTAATGCTAAATGGCATTTGTTCATAGTCACTTCTTATGGATTTCACATTTAGCAGTCCATGTTATCTTTTGTCTTTATATGAATTTTAGCATTATAAATTAGCCAAGTGTAGAAGAATAGAATATTGGCATAGATAGGCAGTAACAGAAACATGAATAGTCTGCACCCTTTTCTTTTCAAAAAGGGGGCAATTCCCCGGCCCTATGAAAATGTCTGTACCTGTGAAGGTCTAGCTGAGAATTTTGTTTGTCACAAATCTTGCTAATTTAGATGTCAGATATTTATTATCCAAACTTTTTAGAATTCCATATAAACTTAATATGAATCGTACCACCAATTTCTTTGTTAAATATTACATTTGTTGCCCAGTTATGCAATGGCTACTTTTTTGTTGTTGCATTTTTTACAAAGCCGATGTTTACAATCGAGTCTTAGTTATCAATAACAGATACTGTTATCAGATAAGCTACTCTACAATGGTTTGCTTACTTTCTTCGTGAACCCTCTTCTATGCTTGAAATACTTAGTGCTCTTGAAGTCCCGCATGCTTGGCTCTTTTAGGTATAAGGTGAAATTTTTTGTTGGTTGTATAAAATTCACCATCTCGTAGATGTCAAAACAAAATGTGAGTCCACACCAGATATTATAAGATCAGCTACGCTTGGTGGTTTCTGTAATTTCTTGCTTAGTCCATTGGGGATGTCAATGGTGCTTCTTCATTTACATGACCAGTCTTCTTTTCTTCAACTTCAAGGCTTGTAAAATCTTAGGGCTGTTAAAGTCCCACATGATCGCCTCTTTCAGGCATAAGGTGGAAAAATATTAAAAAAATTGTCTTGCTTCTGCACCCCTGTATATTCCATATTGAAATGTGTGTACTTCTATTTGTCGAGTTGTGTGTTATTAATGAATAGTTTCGCTTTGCTCAAACATAAGTTTGTAGCACACCAATATTTACAGTTCTTCGCTTTCTCAAGTTTCCGCTTTTCTTATAAAAGTGTTGGGTCTCCTACAGCCAAGGCCGCAAATGTAAACAGTGACTACAATCCAACTCACATTGAAACTAGGCATCCTGCAAACTGTTCACAATTCTTCTGTAAATAAAACAAAAGTTTACGTTTGTTTTGTTTTCAGATTCTGGAAGCTCCTTTCTGGAGTCACGAGGCATCTGATGCTGTGAGGGCTTCTTGGAGAGACGAGCACAAGGCTTGTGATGATGTAAGGGTTTCTTTTCAAATGCTTGGTTTAATTAACTATGCTTCAACATTCCTTTCTTAATGTAACGCCCCGAGACCGTTGCGCCAGGTGTCTTCCGGTGTTTCGTTGTTGTTGCCTTGTCATTTGCTTGCGTGTCGCATCTTATCATGTCATCATGTGTATTGCATCATCATGTTTTCAAAACCTGCATCCGTCCGGGTTCCCCCAGTGCCATCCGTTGTCAGTTCTGAGCCCAGATACACTTGCACGCGCCCGCGGCACGTCCGAAATATTATTTTTAAGTGGCCGAAAAATGTTCTCGGAATGGGTTGAAAGTTGGCATGTGGTGTTGTTATGTTGTAGGTAGGCCGCCTGCCAAGTTTTATCGCATTCGGAGTTCGTTTGATAGCCCAACGGATAACTATATCGACATTATAGTCGGTCTAACGTCGGATGTTTTCGGTCTCCGGAAACTGTCGCCGGGTCTCTCTCTCTTCTCTTCTCTCAGCCCAAAGTTTCTGCACAGTCCGCTGACAACCGCCAGACCCCGAAACCCTCTCTGCACAGTGCTTCGAATCCCTCACGCGCGCGTCCGGAACTTCCCCGGACCCGACCCGGGCAGTCGTCGTCGTTGGGTCCGGATCATCCCCAAACATCTACAAAACGTCTCCGTTTTGTTAATTGGACTTCCTAACCAATTAATTCTCGACCGCCTGATTACGATCGGACGGACCGAATACCCCCTTACCCTATTTCCCCTACCTATATAAACAACCTAACCCTAAAATCTCGGACGGCTGTCCCATCCATCCCCTCACTCGCCGCCGCCGCTCATTCCAAATCCTCCTCGATTTCCTCAGCCACCCAACCAGCCTCCACCTTCCCGATCCACTCCACCCGAGCCAACCCGCAACCGCCACTCCTCTCCTGGATCTCCTCTCTCCTTCGCGCAGCCAGCCAGAGCTCGATCCCGATTGGATCGAGGCCCTTCCTCCTCCCTTGTCTCAGCAGGAGCCCGAGTCTTCGCCTTGTGCCACGTCACCGCCGGCAAGCTTCGCCGGAGATGAGCACCGACGCCCCCTTCTTCTCCTTCCCATGCTCCTCTCGTTTCCCTCTCTGAACCCTTTGCTTTCTGCCCATCTGCTGCAGGAGCAGCTACGCCCTGGGAAGGAGCACGCTAGGCGCCATGGCCGCCGAAGGGACTTCGCCGTGCTCCTCCCCTGCCCCGAGCCTCTGCCGCGACCAGCACCCGACTAGCAGGTCGCCAGCGCGCCTGAGTCCTCCTGCCTCGCTCGTTCTGGACCAGGAGGGTCCCGGGCATCTCCACCGCCGCCGTCTCAGTTGAGCGCCGCCCTGGTTCCCTTTCTCGCCTTCCTCCGGTCCCCTCATCTCATCTCCCTCTCTCTGATTTGTGTTGCACTGCCGCCGTTTTGCAGAGAAACTGCCGCCATGGAGCTCCAACTCCGGCTACCTCGTCTCCTCGGATCCGTCGGGTCCCGACCATCCCCTTCGTTGCCGGACTCCTCAGCTAGCCGGAGCCCCGTTGCCGCGCCGTCCGTCTTCTGCATCGCCATGGCCTGCTGTTGTTTCTGTTCTTCAGAAACGAAACAAGAGCAGCAGCGGCTCGCTCGTTCGAGCGTTGACCGCGGCCTGCCCGGCTCCTTCGCCTCCTGGGCCACCAGCTACCGCCCCAAGCCGGCCCGCTTCCTTCCAGATCCGAGCTGGCCCAGTCAAGCCCGATGTGAGCAGCTCCCCAGCCCCTCTCAGTTTCGGCCCGAGTCACTATTTTTTTCCTGCGAACGATTTGTCTATTTATCCTGAGGGTGACAGATTTGCAGAAAAACCCCTCATGTTCATGCATTCAATAACTAATTGACCATGCAACAGAATTAAATAAATTATAAATGAAAAATGCTTAGAATTTTGTGTAGGTCCATAATATGCCACTTTCATCTATGTTTAAAATGTTTAAACTGATGTTTGATTAAATTTGCTTAAATAACTTGTTAAAATGTTTTGTTTCATAACTAAATAACCGTAACTCGGTATTTAATAAACTTTATATGTAAATGGGGTGGAAAAATGCCTAGTTTATCATGGTGGCATCATTTTGCATGTTTAACAACTATAAAATATGGTTTAGGGCAGAACAGTACCATAACCAAAATATGCTCATGAGGAGTTTCCAGATTTGTTGTCTGTTGTTCCCGGCCTCATTTAAACTTGACTAGATAGGTAGTTTTGCTTTTGCTTCACCCTCTTGCCATGTTAATATTGTTGGGTACATAAACAAGATCGAACTAAATACGTTATGTGGTGTTTTGGCAATATGCACCCCGATGCATATTGAGCTCCACTTAATTTGTAGGATTGTTTGTGCACTTTGCCATGCCATGCTTCATTAAACCGGACATGCATCATACTTGATTGCGCATCATGCCATGTTGATGTGTTGGTTGTTTACTATGTTGTTTGCTTCTTTCCGGTGTTGCTTCTTCGGGTCGGTTCCGATAACGTCGTGTGTGTGAGGATTCGTTCGTCTACGCTCGTTAGTCTTCCTCATGGACTCGTTCTTCTTTCTTGCGGGATTTCAGGCAAGATGACCATACCCTCGAAATCACTTCTATCTTTGCTTGCTAGTTGCTCGCTCTTTTGCTATGCCTATGCCGCGATACCTACCACTTGCTTATCATGCCTCCCATATTGTTGAACCAAGCCTCTAACCCACCTTGTCCTAGCAAACCGTTGTTTGGCTATGTTACCGCTTTGCTCAGCCCCTCTTATAGCGTTGTTAGTTGCAGGTGAAGATTGAAGTTTGTTCCTTGTTGGAACATGGAGATGTTGTTCCTTGTTAGAACAGGTTTACTTGTTGGGATATCACAATATCTCTTATTTAATTAATGCATCTATATACTTGGTAAAGGGTGGAAGGCTCGGCCTTATGCCTGGTGTTTTGTTCCACTCTTGCCGCCCTAGTTTCCGTCATATCGGTTTTATGTTCCCGGATTTTGCGTTCCTTACGCGGTTGGGTTATAATGGGAACCCCTTGACAGTTCGCTTTGAATAAAACTCCTCTAGCAAGGCCCAACCTTGGTTTTACCATTCGCCACCTAGCCTTTTTCCCTTGGGAGTCGCGCATCCCGAGGGTCATCTTTATTTTAACCCCCACCCCCGGGCCAGTGCTTGTTTAAGTGTTGGTCCAACCCAGAGCACCGTGCGGGGCCGTCCCTTGGCAACTTGGGTTACGTTGGCTCCCGTACGCTTAGCTTATTCGGTGTGCCCTGAGAACGAGATATGTGCAGCTCCTATCGGGATGTCGGCGCATCGGGTGGTCTTGCTGGACTTGTTTTACCATTGTCGAGGATGTCTTGTAGAACCGGGATACCGAGTCTGATCGGAATGTCTTGGGAGGAGGTCTATTCCTTCGTTGACCGTGAGAGCTTGTCATGGGCTAAGTTGGGACACCCCTGCAGGGATTTGAACTTTCGAAAGCCGTGCCCACGGTTATGGGCAGATGGGAATTTGTTAATGTCTGGTTGTAGAGAACCTGAAGTTGACCTTAATTAAAATGCATTAACCGCGTGTGTTACCGTGATGGTCTCTTTCCGGCGGAGTCCGGGAAGTGAACACGGTGTTGGAGTTATGCTTGACGTAGGTTGTTCTAGGATCACTTCTTGATCATAGTTGTTCGACCGTGCTTTGCCTTCTCTTCTCGCTCTCATTTGCGTATGTTTAGCCACCATATATGCTAGTCGCTTGCTGCAGCTCCACCTCATACCTTTTACCCTTCCTATAAGCTTAAATAGTCTTGATCGCGAGGGTGCGAGATTGCTGAGTCCCCGTGGCTCACAGATACTTCCAAAACCAGCTTGCAGGTGCCGATGAGTCCGTGCAGATGACGCAACCAAGCTCAGGAGGAGCTCGATGAAGATCTTGTTCTTTGTTTTATTTCGTTCTAGTGGATCAGTAGTGGAGCCCAGTTGGGGTCGATCGGGGACCGTGTCGCATTTGGGTTCTTCTTTTATTTTGGTTCCGTAGTCGGACCTTGATTGTATCTGATTGATGTAATGCTTTATTCATGTAATTGTGTGAAGTGGCGATTGTAAGCCAACTATGTATCTTTTTCCCTTATGTATTACACGGGTTGTGTGAAGATTACCTCACTTGCGACATTGCTTTCAATGCGGTTATGCCTCTAAGTCGTGCTTCGACATGTGGGAGATATAGCCGCATCGAGGGCGTTACACTTAACCTCTCTGCACCTTCAGTTTTCTATGGTTTTGCAGGCATCACAAAATGGCTGCAAAAAAATTCTTCAAAAGGTTAACTTTAATAGGATATTCTCTGATTTTATCATTGAGGCTAGAGATTTCAATTTGGGAAATAACATTGGTTTTACTAATTGAAATCTTGTTTCGGTGCAGGAACCTTTATCATCTCTACCGCATGAGTTTGAAAATGAAATTATGAAAGATAAGGCAAAAGTAATATGACTTGTGAGCTGTTATATTTCTACTTGACTAGTGTCCTCACTTGTTTGTTATATATTCTCATCTATTGTGTGCGATTCTGCAGAAGCTTTCGGCTAATTACTCTGAATATCGGAAAGTACCTGGAGACGGGAGTTGCTTTTACAGATCATTCATATACTCATACCTGGTACACTAGTATCTTGTTGCTAAATTTCTTCCAGTTCTGCACCTTAAAGTTCTTGGTGCTTGGTGATGCTTACATTTTGTCCTTTGGGTCTATAGGAGCAGCTTGTGAAAGTATCTCACGAGGAGGAGCTACGTTTACTTGGTGCACTTGAACCTATGTGGGAGAAATTCCAAAGGCTTCATTTGCCTGGTTCATATTCAGATCTTCATGATGTAAGGCTTCCTGCATTGTTTCATCCACCAATATTTTAGTTTTGAACCGCCAAGTGCACTTAAGTTATATATTAATTATATTGTAATTCGTCCAGGCTTTTGTGGGCTTCATACTGGAATGTATGGAACAAAAACAAAAACTGTCAGTAAGGTGAGTTTGCATTAACATTGTCGCAACAATAAACTGTGTTGCGTACTTATGTTATAAATTTTGTTGCAGTGGCTATCAAGAGTGGCTTTTCCAGGAGAGTCAAAATGAGCAGAAGTTTGCGAACAGTGAGAATATACAACAATTTTCTTAGTTATCTTGCCAACTTACTCTAATTTTCTGACTCCAACTATTTTTGTTTTGTGTTTAGTACTTTTGTATCTTTGACTTGTGACAGCTATTGAGATATGCACTAAGGTTGAAACATACATAACCGAACTTGGTCAAGGAATGCCTGATGCAATAGGGGTGAGTATTTCCTTAGATGGTGCAGTAATCTTCTATGCATAATTGAGTGTCATATGTAGGAGTACATTAGAAGCAAATGGTATTGCCTTTCTTGTCTGCTAGTTATGATCTGTCCGTGTGATGGAACTGCATAGTAGGAGCAAAATTTCATCATAATACTTGTACCAGCAACTGGAATTTTATGTAAAAGAAATGATGTGAAATCCTCACTGTCAGATGCCTTACGTGTTTTTGAACTGCAGTACTGCCTGGAGGAGGTTCTCCCAGTGAAGAAAGATGCACAACAAGTGAATCTCACTGCGCTCACCAATGTCCTACAGGTGCCACTCCGAGTTGTTAACATTGACGTTTCACCGATTGAGGAGCCTAACATCCACATCATCTACGAGTCACCAGATTCCTCGGTTCCTACTGTGACACTACTGTATAGACCAGGGCATTATGATATCATCTACTAGAAGCCATAGCTGTAGACTGTAGTAACAGATATCATATGACATGTCACGGGAGAGTTGCTGGCCGCGTTGCGATATACTGTACTCTTGTTGTGTACATCAGCTGCACATATGCACTATTACTGTTTTCCTTCCATATATATGTGGGGTGAAGAACTACAGGAAATTGCATTGTGACCTCTTTCCAAAATGCCACTGTATTTTGGCTATTCTCTAAAAATATCACTAGAATATGACCTCTTTCCAAAATGCCACTCAGTTCTCTAATATTCCCAAAAAGCAGTTCCATTTGTTCTCAGCACATTGTGCTAGTCAACTCTGGACATGGATCCACGATCCATGGGTTGTTTGAGCCAATTATGTTAGTCTGATCTTGCAGGAAACTAATTATGTCAGTCTGATGCCGTTATGATGTTGTGATAATTCTGCTTTGTATGCTATTTAATCGTTGTTGAAATTTATGTAGTAAATTTAGGCAAATTGCCGCCAAAACTTCTGCTGGAAACAAGTACTACTTCATTTTTCTTCTTATGGTGGGGGTGAAGAGGTGAACAAGTGATGGCAAAGCGTATGTTCGGTTGATGACCAAAACGAATGCTATTGTTTTTTTCTCATGACCCAAACATTAGTCTTGCTTGGGTTGGCCATGCCTATGCTCTTTATACAGCGTCAGTTAAGTTTGCTTGCCAATATTGATCAAAACATGGGCAACTAAACACATGGCATCAAATCGAGTTATGTTTCATTGTGTGAAAGGTTAAGGAAAAAAATATTTCTTAGACCCCGTTAGCTTCGGTCTGTCAATAGAGATCTGAGATCGGGAAGGAGAAAAAAAGCAACGAACAGTAAACACGGCGATAATCTATTACTTGTGCATATATATTAATAATTCACCCTAAAAAAAGACTAACCATCCTGATGGATGACACGTGACATTCACAAATCATAAAGCATCCCCCACCCCTCACTTAAAATCAGGAGGAAGAGAGATTAGATGCTTTATGATTTGTGAATGCCACATGTCATCTATTAGGACGGGTCTCACCTGCTAACCGTGAGACCTGGTCTCATATAATTTTTTTCCATTCAACATACAAAAGAACCATTCAACATATCTCAACAAAAAAAGAAGCTTATCACTGAACATATCCTCGTCCCACGCGGTGCTCCGCCTCTCCCTGAGCCTCTTCAGATACCCAGCCATAAACCTCCAAATGAACTCATCATGCCCGCGACAGAAGGCGGACAGCTCCTTGATGCCACGGCGTGCCAGGGCGTTGGCTTCAACATGCCGGGACAGAGCGGCCAGAGCCCTGATGTAGATCGCGTAGGCATGCGGATTCATGGGAAAGGTCGCGAGGAGCGCCTCCCCGACGGCCCGGACGCGCTCGACCCCCCCGCCGTTGTTGATCTCGAACCCCAGGTAAGTACTCCAGCCTGACTTGGACCTGGGGAAGCCGCCTCCCTGGGCCTGTGCCCACCGCGCCCACCGCTGGAGCGCGCGCCGCTGGCTGTCGACGTCGCCGAACTCGCGCTCCCTCCAGAACCAATCCCACATGTATGTCTCTCCATCGGGAAGTGCGGCGAGAAGTCGCTCGTAGACCGCGCGGGCGGCCTCGATTCCGCCGCCCTCCTCCAGCTCGAACTTGACGAAGCGGAGCCACAGCTCGCCGTTCCCCGGGTCCGCCGCCGTGCCAGACTCGAATTCCGCTCGCTTCGCCTCAGCGGACATCGCTGTGATCGCTTGGTCTGCCATCGATGCGTCTCGTCTGGTCGATCGGTTGTCGACCCTTGTTTGTGCGATTTTTCTGTATGGCACGTTGTTGCTATTTATATGTTGATGATGAAGGTTTCCAGCGGTAGGCGGCGTCCAGTTTCCCGTTCCAAATCAGATCGGGTTCGGGGGGCTACGTGCGACTCGGATTTGATTTCCAGGGTACTTTGTCGGGTCGGATCCTGTGTACGTATTTTAGAACGGAGGGAGTATATCACACCATATACAAGGTTTGGACTTGTTTGCTAAAAAATCTGCGTAGCAACCCTCGGTTTGGTCCAGAGGCCTATTCTAGTCTTTCTTTTTCAAGCTACTTAAAAAAATGCCATCCTCAGGATAAAAATGCCATGAACAAAAAAAAATATACAAATAAAAATTGCCATACTAAAACATTAAAACTGTCATCCTCGAGATAAAAATGCCATGAACAAAAAAACACAAAACTATAAATCGAGAAAATGCAATGCTAAAAAAATGCCGCACTACTTTATAAAACCATCATCCTCTAGATATATTTTTTAATCTAGATACGGCACAAATAAATTTTCATGCCATTACAAATTTAAAAATGTCATCCTCTAGATAAAGTTTTTATTTGGATACGCCCCAGCGATAAGACTGTCATGCCATTATTATTTTTTAAATGCCATCCTCTCAAACATTAAAAAATGCCATCCTCTAGATAAGTTTTTTATTTGGATACACCCTAGAAATAAAATTGTCATGTCATTACAAATTTTAAAATGCCATCCTCTCAAACATTAAAAAATGCCATCCTCTAGATTTTTTTATTTGCATAGGCCCCAAAAAATAAAACTGTCATGCCATTACTTTTTTTAAATGCCATCCTCTCAAACATTTAAAAATGTCATCCTATTTATAATAAAAAATAGCCTCCTCTCAATAAATAAAATATCATATTTTGCAAACCAGAACCAATTCGTTGGGGGAGGGGGGGGGGGCATTCCTCAAGTTTGGGTGGAATGGGAATTGCTATTCTTTGGGGGGGGGGGGGGGCGCTTTGCGGGCGTCCAGGTTCACCCAAACCCCTCTCCCTCACCCGCGCCCTTTCCCGCTCGAAGCGGTCAGCGCTGCTCCAATGCCACATTTATGCCGGACCAGAGTGGACGCGATCTCTCACGCCACTCCGGCATTGAAGCGGCGCTCTCGGCCCTGGTGCAATGCAACCGCTCCGTGTTTAAATGACAGTTCGTCCATTCACTTACCTACATTAAACTTGTGCGGATGCTGAGGAACCTGCTTCGGCGCCACCCGTTCGTTCGCCTGCCGCCCATCATTAACCACCTCACCTGTTGCCCTGCCATTCACCCGCTATTTAAACTCCAGCCCTGGCCATAGCCGCATCCAACCCTTCTCCGCTCCATTTCTCCTCTCGGCACCACACCCGCCATGGCCTCCTCAAGCTCCAAAGCCATTTGGGATAGCCTCTCGTCCGTGCATAAGAAGCATATCGCCGCCATTGCAACCAACAGGTAGACGGAGACCATCGGCGGGGGGCTGGGGCCTTTCTCCGGGACTAAAATATGTTTGAAATGAAAAAGAATTAAATGGAAAACACAAAACTAAAAGGAAAAATAAACCATAAACCCAAAACTCCTAAAACATATTTCACGATACTACATATTGTACACGTTATGCATATATATAAATAGAATTTCTCGTAGAACCGATCATATATATCATCGAATGTCTCGCACGACCATTCACACTATAACATATGTATATATATACAATTTGGTATATACAATTTCTCCTACAATCTGCAGATCATTACATGGAGGCATTACAACTTGTAATAGTATTCTCCTTTGGGATCTATGAGCTGGTCGAGCAAAAATCAAGTTATTTCCTCTTGGATTGCTCGTACGCAATTCGCTGGTAGGAGCTTACCCCGCATCTCCTTCATCTTTAAAGAAAGAGATCAATATACATGTATTAGTTGTGTGTGTATATATTAGATAATGATGTAAAAAATTATGAATAGTGTTCTGGAAAACGTACCCATTGCTCTCTATCAGTTCTGGTCCTTTCGGACATCATCATGCGAATGTTCTCGCAAACGTAGTATGCACATAAATCAGTCCCCGACGCCTGCTTTAGGGCCTTTACAAGAATATAATTCAATCACATAATAATTAATCAAGCATGATAATGGTATTGAAACTAGAATTAAAGAGATGGTAGCTAGTTGGTACTAGCTACTTAATTAATTACCTTGGGTCGACACCATTTCCGCTGTTGTTTCCATGGGCCATTAACCTGTTTGATGAACTTTTCCCAAGCCCTGCTCGGGGGCAAAGAAAATGAATAAAGGAGTTATTAATTGGTTGATATCAGGAAATGATGAACTAAAGAGGCCGACATATAGTTCGATAATGATTGAAATTACCTATCGACCATCCCCTCATGATTGAGTAGTCATTAACGTCTTTAAATAGTGAGTACAGTACTTGAACTTTTCCCTCGTCAACTTCAATGATTAACAAGATCCAGTGGAAACTGTATGCACACAAGTTTGCATATATAATTAAGCGGGCATGTGCATAACTTATCAACTACCCTAAATCCTATACACTTATTAACATCTAGCTAGTAAGAAAAAACAGAATTTATAGTATAAGACAGTGTGACTCACCTGAAGTTGTAAGGAAGTAGTATTTCTGGACAGGTATTTAGGCGCTTCAAGAACTCTAGCAAGCTTTTCTCCGCGTCTTTTCGATCCCATTCACGTGTCCATGTCTCTTGATTAATGGTATTTGGGTCAATGAAGCCAATGCTATATCATCCAACTTTTTTCATTTCATAGATCTTCATTCTGCATAATACCACAGAAAAGAATATAGTGAGGATAATTACAGGTAATGATCAATGAGAACTACAGCTTGCTAGAGACTTAATTAAATTGCAGAAAGAAATCCCATACAGACAATAGCAACTGATGATAGATTTGTCGAGTGCGTCTTGATTGAATAACTAAAACAGTTCTTAAAACTCAACATACAGAGCATTTTCATGGTAGTAATGCTCTCGCTTTACTCTCACCATGAGGGACTCTCGATCGGTAGTCTTGGCTTCTTTCATGTACCATTCATACAATTCATACATTCTCATTGATAGAAGCTTTATCTCATCAAGCTTGACCAGAGGTTGGCCACGAGCATATTTCCGTTTTAGTTGCTCCTCTTTACACGTTTCCATGGGCTCGATCTCTAGGAGTTGATAAATAGTGACACCGGCCTCTTCAGCCATCCTTCTAAGATCGTCAGTTATTACTAGCTGATCGGCGCCAGTACTCACATGTGTTGGTATAATAAGCGGGGGATCGATTGCACCGCATGTTCTCCCAGCCGGGGAACAATTTTCTCGCTTTTCTTGGCAGCTGCTTGGCTGGAGCTCGAGCTTGACTCCTTTTTTGTGCTTGATATGACTTCTTGATTTGGCACTCATAGTCTGAGTCAATATGCTTGGGTGCTGGTGGTTGAGCCATACGAATAAAGTGGTCAATGACATGCTCAGGTACTATCTCCTTTGGTGGCGGTGGCGGTTTCGGTCCAAAATGGGCCTTCACTTGGGCCCTGCATTCGGCTTCATTTTCCTCCTCGGTCAGGTCATAAGGCAACCTCGGAAGAGGCTTGAGGCTTGGACCAAATCTATATTCTTGCCTCGTGTTGTACCGCTGGCCGTCGTAGCTGCGGCGCCTCTCTTCCATTGTTGCTTAGGCAGCGGAGACGGATGATGCGGTGCCTGACTTGGAGGAGGAGGACTGGGCTGACGCTATGCTAGACTTGGAGGAGGAGGAATGGGCTGATGCGATGACAGACTTGGAGGAGGAGTGGGCTGACGCGTTGGTGGACTTGGAGGAGCAGGAGTCTACTGAGGCGGTGGCTGACTTGGAGGAGCGGGAGTCTGCTGACACGGTGGCGTACTTGGAGGAGGAGCCGGCTGACTTGGAGGAGCGGGAGTCTGCTGACACGGTGGCGGACTTGGAGGAGGAGCCGGCTGACGCGGTGTCGGTGACCTTGGAAAGATGATGCAATCCTTTCTCCATATAATGATACGATGTATGGACTCTCCCAGTGTGCGCTCGTCGTCACCTCTAGGAATGTCAAGCTCTAGCCCCGAATATTGTGCCACCACTTCATCAACCGCGACACGAGCATAGCCAGGTGGAAATGGATTGCAATGGAAGGTTGCTTCAGTGGGATTTGTATAAGCAACGCCGTCCGCCACCTTCATGGATACGTTGTTCATTTTAAAGTGTAGCTCACAATTTTTCGTATCTATGCTGTCATCCACATGGTATCTATCCAGTAGTGCATCATCGCCCAGGGCGGAACCCACGCTACTTCTCGGCATGGATGGATGATGCTATCCAATGCTAGATGCGCTAGCTGCTGCCGCTGCGGAGACCCCCTTTCTTGGCTAAGTGAGTCGATCTGCTGCCACTGCCGCTGGAAAGCGAGTGCCAACTCTATGTGCCTTGATTCTAGGCCTTGAAGGCGGTCTGCTTCCTGCTTCCTCTGCTCCTCCTCCAACTTCCTTGTGACACCCTCGATTTAATCATACACTAATCATACACGCAAATGTGTACGATCATACATGAAAATAGATCCGGCAAGAAAATGGCGAACAGAAAAGAGGGGCAAATAAAACGACAATTTTTTGTGAAGTGGGGGAGAGGAAAACGAGAGGCAAACACTGGTGCGCGTTGGTCCTAAACAAACGGTTTTTAACCCCTTTCCGCGACGGCATATGGAACCGTCTCCAAGTGAGTGTGGGCGATAGGGGGGTCCTTCCCACACGACCCAGAAACCGTCGGGGATAGGGAGCCTTGATGCATACAGTTGTCCCTGTATAACCGTTTCCGATATCTTGAATATCCCAAACGCTTCATCCTTGCCACTCGTTTGTGCTCTCATTGCCATCGCAGTCAAAGTTTTGTGGTTCTTCCTAAAACCAGGCAGATTCCAGGCATGAGAATTTTCTAGGCAAATTCTAGGCACGGGAGTTTTACGATGCCTGGCACATCACAAGTAGTTCATGATTATAAACCGTGTATGATAGGTAGAAAATCACACACATTTAGTTTCCCCGCACCGTTTGTGATATTGTCTGACATCGCACACGGTTTGCAAATGGCAACTGTGTGCATGCTTGTGTTGGGGAACGCAGTAATTTCAAAAAAATTCCTACACACACGCAAGATCATGGTGATGCATAGCATTGAGAGGAGAGAGAGATGTCCACGTACCCTCGTAGACCGTAAACGGAAGCATTATGATAACGCGGTTGATATAGTCGTACGTCTTCACGATTGACCGATCCTAGTACCGAACGTACGGCACCTCCGCGATGTGCACACGTTTGGCTCGGTGACGTCCCACGAACTCATGATCCAGTAGATCTTCGAGGGAGAGCTTCGTCAGCACGACGGCGTGATGATGGTATTGATGAAGTTACCGGCGCAGGGCTTCGCCTAAACAATGCAACGATATGACCGAAGTGGAATATGGTGGAGGGGGGCACCGCACACGGCTTGGAACAATCAACTTGTGTGTCTATGGGGTGCCCCCTCCCCCGTATATAAAGGAGTGGAGGAGGGGGAGGGGGCCAGCCTCCTAGGTGCGCCCCAAGGGGAGTCCTACTTCCACCGGGAGTAGGATTCCCCCCTTGCCTTGTTGGTTTTAGGAGAGAAGGAAGGAGGAGGGAGGAGGAAGGAAAGGGGGGCCGCCCCCCTCCCAATTCGGATTGGGCTTGGGGGGGGGGGGGCTCCTTTGCTCCTTTCTCCTCTCTCCCACTAAGGCCCAGTAAGGCCCATATACCTCCCGGGGGGGTTCCGGTAACCTCCTAGTGCTCCAATATACTCCCGATTTCACCCGGAACCATTCCTATATCCAAACATAGGCTTCCAATATATCGATCTTTACGTCTCAACCATTTCGAGACTCCTCATCATGTCCGTGATCAAATCCGGGACTCTGAACTACCTTTGGCACATCAAAACACATAAAATCATAATACTGATCGTCAGCAAACTTTAAGCGTACGGACCCTACGGGTTCGAGAACTATGTAGACATGACCGAGACTCATCTCCAGTTAGTAACCAATAGCGGAACCTGGATGCTCATATTGGTTCCTACATATTCTACGAAGATCTTTATTGGTCAAACTGCAAAACAACATACTTTGTTCCCTTTGTCATCGGTATGTTACTTGCCCGAGATTCGATCATCGGTATCATCATACCTGGTTCAATCTCGTTACCGGCAAGTCTCTTTACTTGTTCTGTAATGCTACATCCCATAACTAACTCATTAGCTACATTGCTTGCAAGGCTTATTGTGATGTACATTACCGAGAGGGCCCAGAGATACCTCTTCGACAATCGGAGTGATAAATCCTAATCTTGATCCATGCCAACTCAACAAACACCATCGGAGACACCTGTAGAGCACCTTTATAATCACCCAATTACGTTGTGACGTTTGGTAGCACACAAAGTGTTCCTCCGATATTCGGGAGTTGCATGATATCATAGTCATAGGAACATGTATAGTTATGGAGAAAGCAATAGCAACAAACTAAACGATCATCGTGCTAAGCTAATGGATGGGTCAAGTCAATCACATCATTCTCTAATGATGTGATCCCATTAATCAAATGACAACTCATGTCTATGGCTAGGAAACTTAACCATCTTTGATTCAACGAGCTAGTTAAGTAGAAGCATACTAGTGACACTTAGTTTGTCTATGTATTCACACATGTACTAAGTTTCCGGTTAATACAATTCTAGCATGAATAATAAACATTTATCATAATATAAGGAAATAAATAATAACTTTATCATTGCCTCTAGGGCACATTTCCTTCAGTCTCCCACTTGCACTAGAGTCAATAATCTAGTTCACATCGTCATATGATTTAACATCAATAGTTCACATCTTTATGTGATTAGTTCACATCTCCATGTGACTAACACCCAAACGGTTTACTAGAGTCAATAATCTAGTTCACATTGCTATGTGATTAACACCGAAAGAGTGATCATGTTTTTCTTGTGAGAGAAATTTAGTCAACGGGTCTGCCACATTCGGAGCCGTATGTATTTTGTAAATTTTCTATGTCTACAATGCTTTACACAGAGCTACTCTAGCTAATTGCTCCCACTTTCAATATGTATCTAGATCGAGACTTAGAGTCATCTAGATCGGTGTCAAAAGCTTGCATCAATGTAACTCTTTACGACAAACTCTTTTATCACCTCCATAACTGAGAAATATTTCCTTAGTCCTCTAAGGATAATTTTGACCGCTGTCCAATGATCTACTTGTAACATCCCAATTTGGATGTTAATAGATCATTCATATGCATCTCATACTTTTCCATGCATTATTTGCTTTTCTGAAATATTCTCTTCATTATGCAACTAAAGGCAATTTATTGGAGTGGAGATAACATGACTTCTCCCCTGTTTTAAAAATGTTCATAATGTGCAGAATATTATTTCCAGTTTATCTAATATGTTCTGGTAATTTTTGCAATCTCCAAAATATTTTAATTGTGTGTTATTTTACTGTTTGTGTGGCCTTTTGCATCAAAATGAATTTCTAAAATTGAATTAGGTGAGGAACTAGTGTTCCTGTAGTTTATATTAGCAGTATAGATTTTACTGTGTGTCTATGTATTTTTATTTAGTTTTTATACTGTTGTTTTATTTTTTGTTTTTACTGCTGTAGTTTTTGTTAAAAAACACAGCACGCAACACCGCAGCGCAGCGCACTACGCAGCCGAACGCCCGCGGCCCAGCACCACACCGCTGCAGCCCACAACCACCGCAGCCCACGCGAAGTGGTACGCACCTGATACGACCCGCACCAGCGCCCGACCCGATGTCTCTCTCTCTGCCAGCGGGCCCCGCACCCATCTTCCACCCTGAGCCGGACGCAGCCACGCCGCGCGCACGCCGAGGCCGACCCGGATCGATCTAGTGCCTGGTTCGACCTCGTGCACCCGGAGACGTCACGCGCGAGGAGAAAGCCCTAGCGGAACCTACCGCAGCCTTTTCCCCGCCCCTCGCCACCTGCACGCGCCGCTACAGCGGAACCGATCTCGCCGGAGCTCTGCAGTTCGCCGGAAGTTTGCGCCGCCGTAAGATCACCCACAGCAGCTCCGCCTGCACCCTTCGCTTTCCCCCTCAAAGACTCACCTCTCTGACTTATTTTCGTGGGCAGAGAGCCACCGGAGCGAGCAACTCAAGCTCGTCCGCCGCCGCCGGAGCACACCGCGTTCACGTCGTCACCGATGCCCGCAGAGGACGCCCGCTGCCGTTGAACACCACCACCGCCTCCGCCACTCACCGCCGCACCCGCCCGTACCTTCGTCTTCACCGAAGACCCACTGGAGAGCCGCCACAGCCGACGCCCGAGCCGCCGCCATCGTTTTCCTCTGTTTTGGGTGAGCGCACGCGCCCGGTCAATCAAGAATCGACACGTGGCGCTCCGCTACAGTGCCGCACAGGAGTTGCTACAGTGCAGGAGTTTTCTGTTTTCTTTTTCAGATTTGAGCTAAAACTTCAACTAGCTATATCTTTTAGTCTACATATCCAATTTAGGTAATTCTTTTTCCTGTGCACTCACAAAAATCAGCACATTGTCACAGTACCGACCTTGCACATGTTTGCACTGTTCAAATTTGAATTTGTTTGAATTCAAATTAAACCTTCTGGAGGCCGTATCTTTCAAACCGCTTATCTAATTCGAGTGATTCCTTTTGCATTGTGACCATAGTGCAATTTAGGTGCTGTTATGTTGCTGTTGTTGAGTTTTAAAAATGGTTTTCGTGCTGTTGGTTTTGTTTTGGTTCTTTTCGTGTTCTAGTGATTGATTTGTTGAATTGTGTGAAACGTGTAGATTGTCCGGAGTGCGACGCGAACTATTGTCAGGAGTGTGACTTTCTGAACCAGAACCAAGGCTAGTTACATGTTGATCATCCTTTACCTATTGTTTTCTATGCATGTAGTTATATCACACTATGAATATATGCATGTATAGGATTACTATATTACTTTTCTATATTGTTGAGCTATCTCCCGTCACTGCAGATCGTGGTAGTTGTAGTTGCTATGCTTTGTAGACGGGGATTGGTTCGTGTATTCATTGAGCTTATGTGAGGATTATATATATATATATATTTGAGTAGTAACTCAGGATTTAATTCACCTCTGGGTGGAATTGGTATTGCTAGGGTGGTTTCAAGAACATCATGGTTTATACCCTCTGAATGTAAGTGGACGGGCGCCTGGGCTCAAAAAGATCAGACATACTTAGTGACTAGTAGCTTCCATGTGCGACCACAGGCTAAGTGGGCTCTGGCTTAGTTTATCAGTTGTGGAACCTTATCCGGATGTGCCAGCAGATGTAGATATAATAGTTGGGATGGGCCTTCTGTTGGGACTAGGGGACTACTTCTGAAAGACTTCGTCTCAATCTTCGGGTTGGGTCCAGTGGGTAAAGCGTACTAAACTCTGCAGAGTATTAAAAACTAATCTTGATTAGCCGTGCCCCCGGTTATGGGCAACTTTGAGCGACTATGCCATTACAGTTGTTGGATGATCTTGACAGATGTGACACTTGATAATATTTGTGGGAAAACTTAATAAAGGGTAGGTTGGAGTTGATTTTTCCAACTCAACCTTGTGTATTTAATTGTAGTAATAAGATAACTAAATAAAAAATTGACTATTAGGTAGTTAGGAGGACAAAATCAGCTTTCTGCAAAAATAAACCCTCAAGCCTTCCTTTTGATATACTATGCATATACATATAGGTCTGCTTTATTATTACTCCTGTGTAACTTGCCAATACATTCCAAGTATTAACCTATATGGCTGCAACGTCTCATGTTGCAGGATATTCAGACGAAGAATAAGGTACCGTTAGGGTCGCGAGTTTGCACTCAGCATAGCCAATGGGCTATGATGGGACTCATCGTTATTTTCTACTACTTTTCGCTGTTTGATTGAGTAAAGCTAGCCAAGTGCTATGCAATTGTTTTATTTTATATATTCTGGATCATACGATGTAATAAATGATGCACTTGCTATTCTGGTATTCATCTATATTGTGTGTGCTAGCAAGTTCGATCCAGTGACTAGCACGGTAAGCACAGAGACTCAAATCCTTTGATGTTTGGTCGTTACACTACTCCTAGATCACTATTGTACTCCCTTGCCAAAATCATGCTAAGGTATACAATAGGTCTGGTACACAGCATAGCGTACTTTATAGAACCTATGACTGAGGCATAGGGAATGACTTTTCATTCTCTTTCTATTTTCTGTCGTGGTTAGGTTTTGAGTCTTTACTCAACTTTACACCTTGCAACACAGGCAAGAACTCCTTCTTTGACTATTCCATTAAGCGTCTTGATATATTGCTATAGATCTTGATGCTCAATATGTAAGTAGCTTCACCGAGGTCTTTCTTTTGAAAAACTCCTTTCAAACACCCCTCTATGCTTTCCAGAAAATTCTACATTATTTCCAATCAACAATATGTCATTCACATATATATACTTATCAGAAATGCTGTAGTGCTCCCACTCACTTTCTTGTAAATACGGGCTTCACCGCAAGTCTGTATAAAACTATATGCTTTGATCACACTATCAAAGCGTATATTCCAACTCCGAGAGGCTTGCACCCGTCCATAAATGGATTGCTAGAGCTTGCTCACTTTGTCAGCACCTTTAGGATTGACAAAACCTTCTGGTTGCATCATATACAACTCTTCTTTATGAAATCCATTAAGGAATGCAATTTTGACATCCATTTGCCAGATTTCATAAAATGCGACAACTGCTAACATGATTCGGACATACTTTTAAGCATCGATACGAGTGAGAAAATCTCATCGTAGTCAACACCTTGATCTTGTTGAAAACATTTTGCGACAATTCGAGCTTTGTAGATAGTAACACTACTATCATCGCCCGTCTTACTCTTGAAGATCCATTTATTCTCAATGACTCACTGATCAACAGGCAAGTCAATCAAAGTCCATACTTTGTTCTCATACATGGATCCCATCTCAGATTTCATGGCCTCAAGCCATTTTGCAGAATCTGGGCTCATCATCGCTTCCTCATAGTTCGTAGGTTCGTCATGGTCTAGTAACATGACTTCCAGAACAGGATTACCGTACCACTCTGGTGCGGACCGTACTCTGGTTGACCTACGAGGTTCAGTAGTAACTTGATGATCATCATCATTAGCTTCCTCACTAATTGGTGCAGGAATCAACTGGAACTGATTTCTATGATGAACTACTTTCCAATTCGGGAGAAGGTACAATTACCTCATCAAGTTCTACTTTCCTCCCACTCACTTCTTTCGAGAGAAACTTCTTCTCTAGAAAAGATCCACTCTTAGCAACAAAAGATCTTGCCTTTCAGATCTGTGATAGAAGGTGTATCCAACAGTTTCTTTTGGGTATCCTATGAAGACACACTTTTCCGATTTCGGTTTGAGCTTATCAGGCTGAAACTTTTTCACATAAGCATCACAACCCCAAACTTTAAGAAATGACAACTTAGGTTTCTAGCCAAACAATAGTTCATACGGTGTCATCTCAACGGATTAGACGGTGCCCTATTTAAAGTGAATGTAGCTGTCTCTAATGCATAACCTCAAAACGATAGTGATAAATCGGTAAGAGACATCATAGATCGCACCATATCTAATAAAGTTCGGTTATGATGTCCGGACTCACCATTACGCTGTGGTGTTCCAGGTGGCGTGAGTTGCTAAACTATTCTGTATTGTTTCAAATGAAGACCAAACTCGTAACTCAAATATTATCCTCCAGGATCAGATTGTAGACACTTTATTTTCTTGTTACGATGATTTTCCACTTCACTCTGAAATTCTTTGAACTTTTCAAATGTTTCAGACTTATTTTTCATCAAGTAGATATAGCCATATCTGCTCAAATCATCTGTGAAGATCAGAAAATAACGATACCTGCCGCGAGCCTCAACACTCATCGGATTGCATACATCAGTATGTATTATTCCCAATAAGTCAGTTGCTTGCTCCATTGTTCCGGAGAACGGATTTTTAGTCATCTTGCCCACGAGGCATGGTTCGCAAGCATCATATGATTCATAATCAAGTGATTCCAAAAGCCCATCAGCATGGAGTTTCTTCATGCGCTTTACACCAATATGACCTAAACGGCAGTGCCACATATAAGTTGCACTATCATTATTAACTTTGCATCTTTTGGCTTCAATATTATGAATATGTGTATTACTACGATCGAGATTCAATAAACCATTCACCTTGGGTGTATGACCTCAGAAGGTTTTATTCATGTAAACAGAATAACAACTATCCTTGATTTAAATGAATAACCGTATTGCAATAAACATGATTCAATCATACTATGCTCTACGCAAACACCAAATAACATTTATTTTAGGTTCAACACTAATCTCGAAGGTAAAGGGAGTGTGCAATGGTGACCTTATCAACCTTGGAATCACTTCCAACACACATCATCACCTCATCCTTAACTAGTCTCTGTTTATTTTTGCAACTCCCATTTCGAGTTACTACTCTTAGCAACTGAACCAGTATAAAATACTGAGGGGTTGCTATAAACACTAGTAAAGTACACATCAATAACATGTATATCCAATATACCTTTGTTCAGTATGCCATCCTTCTTATCCGCCAAGTATCTAGGGCAGTTCCACTTCTAGTGACCATTTCCTTTACAGTAGAAGCACTCAGTTTCATGCTTGGGTCTAGATTTGGGCTTCTTCATGGGAGTAGTAAATTGCTTGCCATTCTTCTTGAAGTTCCCTTTCTTTACCTTGCCCTTTTACTTGAAACCAGTGGTCTTGTCAACCATCAACACTTGATGCTTTTTCTTGATTTTGACCTTCGTCGATTTCATCATCGCGAAGAGCTTTGGGAATCGTTTCCATTATTCCTTGCATATTATAGTTCATCACGAAGTTCTAGTAACTTGGTGATAGTGACTAGAGAACTCTGTCAATCACTATTTTATCGGGAAGATTAACTCCCACTTGATTCAAGTGATTGTAGTACTCAGACATTCTGAGCACATGCTCACTCGTTGAGCTATTGTCCTCCATCTTGTAGGCAAAGTACTGTCAGAGGTCTCATACCTCTTGACACAGGCATGAGTATGAGATACCAATTTCAACTCTTGGAACATCTTATATGTTCCGTGTCATTCAAAATGTTTTTGAAGTCCTAGTTCTGAGCCGTAAAGCATGGTGCACTAAACTATCAAGTAGTCATCACACCGAGCTTTGCCAAACGTGCATAACGTCTGCATCTGCTCCTGCAATAGGTCCGTCACCTAGTGGTGCATCAAGGACATAATTCTTCTATGCAGCAATGAGGATAATCCTCAGATCACGGACCTAGTCTGCATCATTGCTACTATCATCTTTCAACTTATTTTTCTGTAGGGGCATATCAAAAATAAAACAGGGAAGCTATATGCGAGCAATTGATCTACAACATATATATGCAAATACTATAAGGACTATGTTCATGATAAATTTAAGTTCAGTTAATCATATTACTTAAGAACTCCCACTTAGATAGACATCCCTCTAGTCATCTAAATGACCACGTGATCCAAATCCTAAACCATGTCCGATCATCACGTGAGATGGAGTAGTTTTCAATGGTGAACATCACTATGTTGATCATATCTACTATATGATTCACACTCGACCTTTCAGTCTCTAGTGTTCCGAGGCCATATCTGCATATGTTAGGCTCGTCAAGTTTAACCTGAGTATTCCACGTGTGCAAAACTAGCTTGCACTCGTTGTATGTGAACGTAGAGCTTATCACACCCGATCATCACGTGGTGTCTCGGCACAACGAACTGTAGCAATGGTGCATACTCAGGGAGAACACTTATACCTTGAAATTTAGTGAGAGATCATCTTATAATGCTACCGCCGAACTAAGCAAAATAAGATGCATAAAGGATAAACATCACATGCAATCAATATAAGTGATATGATATGGCCATCATCGTCTTGTGCCTTTGATCTCCATATCCAAAGCACCGTCATGATCACCATCGTCACCGACTTGACACTTTGATCTCCATTGAAGCATCGTTGTCGTCTTGCCAACTATTGCTTCTATGACTATCGCTACCGCTTAGTGATAAAGTAAAGCAATTACATGGCGATTGCATTTCATACAATAAAGCGACAACCATATGGATCATCTCATACAATAAAATTTAGCATCATGTCTTGACCATATCACATCACAAACATGCCCTGCAAAAACAAGTTACACGTCCTCTACTTTGTTGTTGCAAGTTTTACGTGGCTGCTATGGGCTGAGCAAGGACCGCTCTTACCTACGCATCAAAAACCACAACGCAGTATAGTGATTGCTTTTTGATCTTCAGAAAGAACCCTGTTCATAGAATCCGATTCAAGTAAAGCTGGAGAAATAGACACCCACTAGACACCTGTGTGCGAAGCACGTCGGTATAACCAGTCTCGCGTAAGCGTACGCGTAATGTCGGTCTGGGCCGCTTCATCCAACAATGCCGCTGAATCAAGAATCAACTAGTGATGGCAAGCAATATGGATATAGCCACGCCCTCAACTCCTTTGTGTTCTACTCGTCATATAACATATACGCATAAACCTGGCTCGGATACCACTGTTGGGGAACGCTGTAATTTAAAAAAAATTCCTACGCACACGCAAGATCATGGCGATGCATAGCAACGAGAGGGGAGAGAGATGTCAATGTACCCTTTTAGACCATAAGCGGAAGCGTTATGACAACGCGGTTGATGTAGTCGTACGTCTTAACGATCGACCGATCCTAGTACCAAACATACGGCACCTCCGCGATCTACACACGTTCGGCTTGGTGACGTCCCATGAACTCATGATCCAGTAGAGCTTCGAGGGAGAGCTTCGTCAGCACGACGACATGATGACAATGATGATGAAGTTACCGGCGCAGGGCTTCGCCTAAACACTGCAATGATATGACCGAGGTGGAATATGGTGGAGGGGGGCACCGCACACGGCTTGGAACAATCAACTTGTGTGTCTATGGGGTGCCCCCTCCCCCGTATATAAAGGAGTGAAGGAGGGGGAGGGGGCCAGCCTCCTAGGCACGCCCCAAGGGGAGTCCTACCCCCACCGGGAGTAGGATTCCCCCCTTGCCTTGTTGGTTTTAGGAGAGAACGAAGGAGGAGGGAGGAGGAAGGAAAGGGGGAGCTGGCCCCCCTCCCAATTCGGATTGGGCTTGGGGGGCCCCCTCCTTTGCTCCTTTCCCCTCTCTCCCACTAAGGCCCAATAAGGCCCGTATACCTCCCGGGGGGTTCCGGTAACCTCCCGGTGCTCCGGTATACTCCCGATTTCACCCGGAACCATTCAGATGTCCAAACATAGGCTTCCAATATATCGATCTTTACGTCTCGACCAGTTCAAGACTCCTCGTCATGTCCATGATCAAATCCGGGACTTCGAACTACCTTCGGTACATCAAAACACATAAACTCGTAATACCGATCGTCACCAAACGTTAAGCGTGCGTACCCTACCAGTTCGAGAACTATGTAGACATGACCGAGACTCATCTCTGATCAACAACCAATAGCGGAACCTGGATGCTCATATTGGTTCCTACATATTCTACGAAGATCTTTATCGGTCAAACCGCAAAACAACATACTTTGTTCCCTTTGTCATCGGTATGTTACTTGCCCGAGATTCGATCATCGGTATCATCATACCTGGTTCAATCTCGTTACTGGCAAGTCTCTTTACTCGTTCTGTAATGCTACATCCCATAACTAACTCATTAGCTACATTGCTTGCAAGGCTTATTGTGATGTACATTACCGAGAGGGCCCAGAGATACCTCTTCGACAATCGGAGTGACAAATCCTAATCTTGATCCATGCCAACTCAACAAACACCATCGGAGACACCTGTAGAGCACCTTTATAATCACCCAATTATGTTGTGACATTTGGTAGCACACAAAGTGTTCCTCCGATATTCGGGAGTTGCATGATCTCATAGTCATAGGAACATGTATAGTTATGGAGAAAGCAATAGCAACAAACTGAACGATCATCGTGCTAAGCTAACGGATGGGTCAAGTCAATCACATCATTCTCTAATGATGTGGTCCCGTTAATCAGATGACAACTCATATCTATGGCTAGGAAACTTAACCATCTTTGATTCAATGAGCTAGTCAATTAGAGGCATACTAGTGACACTTAGTTTGTCTATGTATTCACACATGTACTAAGTTTCCGGTTAATACAATTCTAGCATGAATAATTAACATTTATCATGATATAAGGAACTAAATAATAACTTTATTATTGCCTCTAGGGCACATTTCCTTCAGCTTGCACATGTTTCCTCTCTGTGAACCGTCTTGGATTATGGTGTATATCGCAAACGTTTGTGTTTTACCAACCGTGTGTGCCGTAATGACAGCACAACGTAATTTCACCCTAATTTAATTGCTGAAATTTAAAATTGTACCTAATTTAAACTTGAAAGTAGGCTATAGCTTTATTCATATCCATCAGGTTCAAACAACCAATGCATTATTCAATTCACGGGTACATATGTTTAAGAATTACAGAAGCACCAAATAAAGAATGATGTACCAGGGTTCTATACTTCTACTATTACAGATGGTAAAGAAAGAGGCGACAGACATTCCAGTTGCCGAACAAGGTGAAGTGGAATGGCCCTATTGTGCTCTCTTGGATGCAGAAGGCATGCAGGACTCTAGTCCAACCCCTTGTGATGGCCGGCCGCCAATCATGTAGTTTGAGAGGTAATCTGGAGTAAACTGCTTCAGGATCCACTGCAAAAGAAAAATGATTCAGATATTGTCATCTAACACAACTCATTACGGGTAGTAAAAAGAAGGCTACATGGTTCTTACTTACCATCCTGCAGTTCACTGTTGTCTTGCATAAAGTGTAAACAAATAGTTCGATTGACATGTTTTGACCCATTTTAGTGACAATCTTTATCAGTTTCCTCACTTGATGCTGGTTCATGAATATCTCATTGCCCCATACGCAGAAAGGGTCGAAGTGTGGATCTTTGGCAATGATATATGTACCTAAAAGCACCAAGTTAATATTAGAAGCTAAACAACAATTGAAAAATGATGTAGTACAACACTCCATCCATCACATTATATAAGATTTTATTACATGTATATCTAGACATCATCAGAACATTAAGGTAACACTCTTCCTTGTTGCTATGTAGCCTGGGATTGCATATTTAGTCATTCAGTACAATGCATGTTGCTAAATAACAATTGAAAAATGAAAAGGCATGTTAACTGCAATATCCTTAACAACAACCAAATATCGTAATTCATAGTGGTATTATTGAAACTTTTATTGATGAAATTGAACTGCACAGCAAATAGTTCCACATATAGAGCATCACATTGTGAAGAACTGAAATAAACAAGTCATAAGGACATCTCTAGGCGATCCTTAAAAAGTTAAAGGGCTAAAACCCTTAGTGGATATATATATATATACTCCAGTAATTTTTGGCCTTTTCTAGTCGATCCCCTAAACTTAAGGTTGTAAACTTCAATTTGATCAAGTTCAAAGCAGGTTCAACCGAAAGTAGCATGCATTCAAACATAAAGATAGATAGTTTTGCATAACCGAACATAAAACATAAATTTAAACTAAGCTAAACTACTTTCGGTCGAAGTAGAGGTCGAGCCAATCCTTCCTCGTCATGTACGGTGTGTCGCGAGCCGGGTCCGGGCTAGTACCATCGTCGGGGTCGTTGGGGAAGGCACTCCTCCACTCGTCGACGTTGACCTCCTCATCCTCGGGGACCACCTCGACGCCCTCCGCGCCGCCGTCACCGCCGCCTTCGACCTCGTCATCAGAGGAGAGCGCGATAACCTCGCCGCCCTCCATGCTGCTGTCCTCACCGCCTTCAACCTCGTCATCGGAGGATGGCGCGATAACCTCACCGCCCTCCGCGCCTCCACGAGCTCCGTGTGCTGCAGGCGGAGCTCTTGCATGTAGTCCTCGTCGGTGGCCTCAGCCTCGAGACGCTCCCACGCCTCGCGGTCCTCCCGGGCCATAGCCGAGCTCACCACCCCTGGCTCAGAACGAGGTGGATCGGACGTGTGCCGAAGGGGAAATTGAGCCTAGCCGTCGCGCCGTGGTAGCGGACCTGCCAGCGGTCGTACTCCATGGTCGTGAATTCAGCCGTGTGGAAGCTACCGAGCCACCGGCGGGTGTGCGTCTCTCGATCTGTAATCTCGGTGACCCACGTCCCCCACCGCCGCTGCCGGACCCTGAGGTAGGACTTCGTCGATTGCCGGGTCTGGAGGAGGACGGGGAAGTCCTCGAACCGACGTAGGGGCGCGGCGGGCGGATCGAGGGACCAGCGATGGCGGATCAGGCCCGCGGAGGATGACGGGGACACCTCAGCGGCCACCTCGCCGACGTCAGGCGAAAAGGCCGCGATAAACCTCTTTTTGGCCATTGGCTACTCGAGCTCCCCGGCACACATGCAGAGGTTGAGGATGGAGGTGCTGGCGATGGCGGCAACCTACCAATGGTTTTGAGGGTTGTGTGTGTCTATGTGAGTGGAGGTTGTGTTTGAGGAAATACTGCGGCAACTGAAAATTTTACTAGGCGGGAGTAACAAGGCGGGGCTACTAAAAATTTGGATCAAGGGCGAGCAGATATTTTTGAGATTGCGAGGGATGCAGAGGCGGGAGTAAAATGACGGGGCTACTGAAAATTTGAATCAAGGGACTGAAGCAGAGCGGGAGTAACAGACATCGCACACGGTCTGCACATACTAATCGTGTGCTATCAAACATTAAAACCTTCCAGGCGGTAGATATTTTCGAGATTGCGAGGGATGCAGAGGCGGGAGTTTTGGGGGAGCGAGCTAGTGTGCTTGACACGCCGACTGTGGACTGTAGCCGACGCACCTTCTCGCATAATCCATAGGCGTACTATAGACCGACGGTGCTCCAAGGTATTTTGTACTACATCTCACACAGTTGATGAGAATAAACTGTGTGGGATCTACTTGATTTGAATTACAAAATGGGGTCACAGTGGTAATGGATGGTGTTTGAATTGCTAGACCTTTTATGTGGAGTGAACATGCAAATGTATGTGTGTCGTAAAAGAATTGGAATTATTCAGGGTTCGTTTGGACATGTCATACATTAAACTAGTTTTCTAGCCATTTCAGGTGCACAATTCAAAATTAAACTACATGCACATGCTCCGATGCATACAAATTGGTTGAAAAATCAAATATGTGTCCTTCGGTGCATGCTTAGGTCCCATGGAGGAAATGGGAATGCATTTTTCAGGGTTTGTTTGGCCTTTTTTATATATTAACTGGGTTTTCTAGGCATTTTATGTGCACAATTCAAATTTGAACTACAAGCACAAGCTCCAATGCACTAAAGTTGGTTGAAAAATCATATGTGTGTCCTTGGGTGAATTTCTAGGTCCCATGCAAGAGATGGGAATGAATTTCAAACACCAGGGCACTGTTGATTGCCGGCAAAACGTTGAGATACCTGGTTTTCAAATTCTAGTAAATCCAAAACTCGTCGGAAATTGATGAAACTTGGCATGCTATCGTGGAGCGGCATCAACATGCCGTGGTGAAAATTTTGTCCCATTTGGGGCAGGTTTGGGTATAAGCTTCTCACAAGCCAGAGCTTCTCACAACAAGCATGATGGTTTCGATAGGGAACATACCACCTTTGGGGACGGGACAATATCCGTTGCCTCTTATTTCTTTCAAAAAATTTCTAGTGTCAACATAGAACAACAGGAGTGGTATGTTCAATCTTGGAATTTTTCGGGGTTCGTTTGGCCTTTTTATACACTAACTGGGTTTTCTAGGCATTTTATGTGCATAATTCAAATTTGAACTACAAGCACATGCTCCAATGCACCAAAGTTGGTTGAAAAATCACATGTGTGTCCTTGGGTGAATTTCTAGGTCCCATGCAAGAGATGGGAATGAAATTCAAAAACCATGGCACTGTTGATTGCCGGCAAAACGTTGAGATGCCTGGTTTTTAAATTCTAGTAAACCCAAAACTTGTCTGAAATTCATGAGACTTGGCATGCTATCATGGAGCTGCATCAATATGTCGTGGTGAAAATTTTGTCCCATTTGGGGTAGGTTCGGGTATAAGCTTCTCACAAACTAGAGCTTCTCACAACAAGCATGATGGTTTCGATAGGGAATGTACTGTCGTGGTTCCAAGTCTGACAGTTGAAAGGGAGGGTACGTAGGAGGAGGCAAGATCCTAGCTACGATGAGGTTGTGCACGCAAGATTTATGAGTTCAGGCCCTTCTCGGAGGAAGTAACAGCCCTACGTCTCGGTGCCCTAAGGCAGTCGGCTAGATTATGCATGAAGTTACAGGGGGTGCGAACGCTTGTGCCAGAGGAGGGGGTGGCTTATATAGAGTGCGCCAAGACCCCAGCCGTCCCACGTTACACAGGGTTCAATGTACATTAAGGTGAGATGTTACTGGTAACACCAGCAATAAAGACATATAAATGACCATTAACACTACAGAGTGAACGCTTGACCGTTGCTATCCTGAGTGACTTTAGATCTTCTGTACTCCGAGTGGTTTCTTGTTCGACCGAGTGATGATATACTGGTCGAATGGAATTGGGTTATCCGGGTGGAATTGTTGGTCGAGTGGGTTGCACTCTAAGGTGATTCCAGTCGGTGAAAACTGTTGTGCCTTGAATGCTGTTGATCTTAGGATAGTGACCTTGTGGAGGGCGTCTAGGTCAGGCCTATTACCCTATCCTAGGTACATGTTCTCGTCATTAGCCCCCGAATGGATCGAGGTTCGAGGGTGGAAGAGGTTAAAGATGGTTCCGACTCAGTTCTCATGCTTCGGGGGCATCGTACCTGTGATGGTGAACCATGCTGGACCTTCAACTTTATTTTCAATCGCCTTGATCCATTCAGAATTTTGTCGAGTGAATTTATCCTGGAATGCTTTGAGTGTTGGAGTAGAGTGAAATCTTTGGCGTGGCTGATTGCGCTGCCATTCTCGGATCTCACGGGATTCGAAATTTGGGGAAGCGCATGAGATGGAGAGCGCCACAGTAATTGGGACAGATTAGGCAGGGGTGCCTCGATTTCCACACCGCCTTTTTCACCACGTACTGAGTGCGTGGATGTTGCGGGATTTGACAGGATCTCTCGGGCCCGCATGCCATTCACTCGGAAACGGGCGGATAAAAGGCTCCGTGGCCGGTGCGCCTGCACAGCGCATCCCAGTCTCCTTCTCCTTCCTTTGTTTCTTCATCTCGTCCTCTGCCACTCTCGACACCTCCGCACTACCCATTAGCAGTCCGCTGCGATGGGGAAGGACAAGACGACGGCTCTGGAGCGCGCCAAGAAGGCGACGACGACAGCTGCGGGGAAGCCGAAGGGAAAGAAGACGAGTCGATGGGGATCTTCCTCGAGGTCCGGCCTACCGCCCGGCTGGATCCAGGGCGACTGGATTCGCTTGACGATTCAGCTGGAGGATTTGGAGGATCTGGCCTCAGGGGGCTTGATTGCCCATGGATCTTGGAGGCTTCCTGGCAACGAGACCGAGTCACAGCCGCAAGAGGGTGAGTGTGTCCTCCTTGTGACTCATGTTGACCGTGGATTCTCTCTGCCTCCCCATCCTTTCTTTCGGGGTTTTCTGAACTTATTTGGAGCCCAACTTCATCATTTCCCCCAACACCATCACGTACCTTGCTGCGTTAGTTTCCATGTGTGAAAATTTCTTGGGCTGTCGACCGCACTGGGGTCTCTTCAAACACATCTTCACTTGTCGCTCTCAGTCTATGAAAAAAGCTAATCCGAATGATGAGAAGACTCATGTGATCCAGATGTGTGGAGGCCTAGGTATCCAGATGAGAAGAAAAAGTTCTTTTCCAGCTGTGATCCTTCCCGAGTCAGTTAGAGGGTGGCAGTTGACCTGGTTCTACTGCAAGGAACAACTGACTCATGGTCAGTCGACCGGTCTCCCTCCCTTCTCTATGGAGTGAGTCCAACAGCCCACTTCTTTGAAAGTAACTCTAGCAGAGAGAGCAGAGGTGAACATGCTGATGGAGAGAGTAGTCCAATTAGTTCGGGACGGCATGACTGGTATGGACTTGTTGGAAGTGTTTCTCAGTTGACACGTCCAGCCACTCCAGGCCCGCGATCATCCTATGTGGATGTACTCGGGCATTGAGGACACCACTCAGAGGAGATCACCGAAGAGACAGTGGAAATGTGGTTGCAAGGCATCACTGGGAACAAAGATAACCCTCGGGGGTCCAGAAGAGTCCAACCACTATGCGCTGGCCATGAACCTGAAAAGGTTTGTCCTTTACTGTCGAGTGCTTCTTCATTCTGATTTGTAACTATCTTCGTGCCTGACTGATGTCTATGTTATTCTCTGCCTTGTAGATCTACATTGATACGTACTCAATGCCCAATGGAGAGCAGGACCAGGAGGGAGAGGCGAGTGGAGGCGAAAGTGGCGATTGGAGATCCGATGACGAGGACGAGGAGGGAGTGAGGACTCAAGCGGTGGCGAGGAGGTAGACTCTCCGCCCGCACTGAAAGACGTTCCAAGCAGACCCATGACCCCACGAGCATCCGCGGCAAGGCAGTTGCACAAACCTTGAAGCGCACTCGGACTTCCTCCCCCGTTCCGACTGAGAAGGTGCCGAAGCAACCCAAGATTGCGGCTCCTAAGCCTCGGAAGACTCTGCCCAAGATCAGGATCGATGTTCCTATCACCTCCGGGTAAGTGTTTTTGTTTTCTCCTTTTATTCAAGGACTTCTTAAGTAGATGTTGACTCGATTTCTTGCTTGACCGAGTGAGTTCGGGAACTTGCAGTGCTGCTACTTCTGGGACTTCTGTGGATATTTACCGGAATGAGGATGATGCAGAAATGGAAGATGCGACCACCTCCAGAGCAGGTGTGACTCTGCCATCTTGCCTCCACTTTGGCAATTGATTTGCAGGTCGACTGATATATTACGGTCGAAACTTTTGCAGCGCAGCAACATGCGATTGAACTTCCAGGTGATGATGATGAAGTGCCTCTGAGGCCCATGGGAAGGAGAAGCAAGAGCTCGGGCAGGAAAGCGCCAACCGGCAAGACAGCTCAAACGACATCAGTGCCCGAACCGGTGGTCGAGCAGACTGGAGACCTCAATCAGGCCTCTGTCAGTTTTGTCGATCCTGTGTCGACTGAACGTCCATCCGCATCGACCGCCCAAGATCCTGCTTCATCTATTCAAATCCACACTTCAGACCCTCAAATTGCTTCGACTGTTCCACCCTCTCCATTGTTCGTCACCCATCATGTCCCGAAGGATCAGGCGGGCGCTGCTAAATAAGCTATACGCCAAGTAGGCCTGATGATGGAGCGGATGAAGACGGTGTGTGAGACCAGCCAAGCCGCCTATGACGCCAGTGCAGCTCTCCAAGCCAACGTCCAAGTTACTTGATTTCTGACTGATCTTCTAACTTGATGCTTGAGAACTGCTGCTTTCTTACTCGTAAGATGTCCGCGGATGAGCGTTTTCAAACTTTTTCAAACTTCATGTGCATTTGTTCACCCACTGGGTGCATTCTTCTATTTTGCAATATCGTTCACTTGAGTCGATGTCGAGTGAACTTTCGAATCAGTGGGGGCACGCAGAGTGCACCCACTGGGTGTAGTCCCCGAGACCGTCGTTGAATGTTTGATTTGGCAGGGGTCTTAGATCTTTGTTGATAATAAATCCACTTGGTCTCGAGCGGATCTTATCGAGTGAATTCTTAAACCAGTGGGGGCACGCCAAGTGCACCCACTGGGTGTATTCCCCGAGACCGCGGTCGACTGCGCGTAGTCGGCGGTGGTCTGAGATCCAATATTGCTGTTGCTTTTCTCTTTTTTTGAGCGACTAGGCTAAATCAGTCGAGTACCGAACCAAACCAGTGGGGGCACGCCAAGTGCACCCATTGGGTGTAGTCCCCGAGACTACTGTTGAATATATGATTCTGCAGTAGTCTTAGAACCCTTTTCATCACTCGGGGGCAAATAATCTTTGATTTTGTCAACTGATATATCTTATTTACTGACTTCAGAAATCATGTGAGCTCATATCCCAATTTGCTGAATTCGAGAGGAAGCAGATCCAGCTCGATCTTGACCTAGACTTGGCCAAACAGAACTTGAAGAAGGCCAAGGACGAAACGGCTGGTATGGAAGGTAAAAACTTGCCGACTGTGAGATTGGATTGTCTCCTTAGTCATCTTCCCGTTCTTCTTTCTAAACAGAGTGTTTTTATTATAATGTAGAGAAAATGAGGCAGGCTCTGGCATAGAAGGACCTTGATCTTGCAGCGGCACAGAAAGAGGCCCAAGAGAAAACATCACTTGCCGACGAGAAGTTGGCTTCAGTCGGGAAGTTAGACGAAGATAACGCCAAGCTGAAGACTGCTTTGGCTGAAGCTAACAAGGAAGTGACACGTCTGAAGAAGGACAAGTTAGCCCTGAACGATAAGATTGAAGATCTCTCTCGGAAGAGAAATGAGCTGGAGGCTTATCTGGGGGGACTTGCCAAGAAGTTATTCCTCATGCTTGAAGGTATTTTCTCCTAGTCGACTGGTTTCTCTTGACAGATGTTGATTCCTCAGATGGATCTTTGACTCATTATTTTGCTGTGCTATGCAGAATTTTGCCTAAACTTTGAAGAAGAGACTGGATGGATCAAAATGAACTTGAATCCCATCAACTCTCCCGTTCAGGATGAAGCCGCCATGAACGTGCTCCGACTGGAATCTCGTCTTGCCAGCGTCGTCGATTATCTAGCCCGACTGAAGGTTGCAGTTTCCCGAGTCGACATAGCGCTTTGGCTGAAGGAGAGGTTCCAGAATGACCTCGAGTCTCTGATGACTTGACTCAATGAGATTCCCGGCCGAGTGCAAGCATGGAAGAAGTCCTCCACCCGATGTGGTGCTGATGTGGCTTTGTGCCTGGTTCATGTCCACTTCAAGGAGGCCAAGGAAGAGAAGCTGGCAGCGCTCAAGGTCGCTAACACCAAACATCACCGATTCCAGTCCTTCATGGAGACCTTCTGTAGGACCTTGAAGTAGATGTGTCTAGAGGGGGGGTGATTAGACACTTAGTGCTAAAGTTGCAATTTTTAGGCCTTTTTGGTTTGAGTGGAGTTTTAGGCACAATTTCAACATACACAATACATATCAAGCAAGCATGCAAAGAGTATATGAGCAGCGGAATGTAAAGCATGCAACTTGCAAGAATGTAAGGGGAAGGGTTTGGAGAATTCAAACGCAATTGGAGACGCGGATGTTTTTCCCGTGGTTCGGATAGGTGGTGCTATCCTACATCCACATTGATGGAGACTTCAACCCACGAAGGGTAACGGTTGCGCGAGTCCACGGAGGGCTCCACCCACAAAGGGTAACGGTTGCGCGAGTCCACGGAGGGCTCCACCCACGAAGGGTCCACGAAGAAGCAACCACCCACAAAGGGTCCACGAAGAAGCAACCTTGTCTATCCCACCATGGCCATCGCCCACAAAGGACTTGCCTCACTAGCGGTAGATCTTCACAAAGTAGGCGATCTCATTGCCCTTACAAACTCCTTGGTTCAACTCCACAATCTTGTCGGAGGCTCCCAAGTAACACCTAGCCAATCTAGGAGACACCACTCTCCAAGAAGTAACAAATGGTGTGTAGGTAATGAACTCCTTGCTCTTGTGCTTCAAATGATAGTCTTCCCAACATTCAACTCTCTCTCATAGGATTTGGATCTGGTGGAAAGAAGGTTTGAGTGGAAAGAAACTTGGGGAAGGCTAGAGATCAAGATTCATATGGTAGGAATGGAATATCTTGGCCTCAACACATGAGTAGGTAGTTCTCTCTCAGAAATAGGATGCTGGAAGTGTAGGCTTAGTCTGATGGCTCTCTCCTTGAAAGAAGAGGAGGTGGAGGGGTATATATAGCCTCCACACAAAATCCAACCGTTACACACAGTTTTCCAATCTCGGTGGGACCGAATCAACAAACTCGGTCGGACCGAAAAGGTAAACCTAGTGACCGTTAGAGATTTTCGATGGGACTGACATGCAACTCGGTAGGACCGATATGGTTAGGGTTTGGGCATAACGTAATCTCGGTGAGACCGATTACACAAACTCGGTGAGACCGATTTTGGTAATTAGCTAACCAGAGAGTTGGTCAGGCAAACTCGGTGGGACCGATTTGCTATTTCAGTGAGACCGAAAAGTTACAAAAAGGAAACACTGAATTTACATTGCAATCTCGGTGGGACCGATTCGCTTTTTCGGTGAGACCGAAAAGTTACGAAAGGGAAACAGAGAGTTTGCAATCCCATCTCGGTGAGACCGAGATCCCTATCGGTAGAACCGAATTGCTAGGGTTTGGCAGTGGCTTATGACAAGTGAAACTCGGTGGCGCCGGATAGAAAGAATCGGTAGGACCGAGTTTGGCTTAGGGTTTAGGTCATATGTGGAAGTGGGAAAGTAGTTGAGGATTTTGGAGCATATCACTAAGCACATGAAGCAAGAGGCTCATTAAGCAACATCTCATCCCTCCTTGATAGTATTGGCTTTTCCTATGGACTCAATGTGATCTTGGATCACTAAAATGTAAAATGAGGAGTCTTGAGCTTTAAGCTTTAGCCAATCCTTTGTCCTTAGCATCTTGAAGGAGTTCCCACAACCTTTAGTCCATGCCACTCCATTGTTGAACATATCTGAAACATGCTAGATAGAAATGTTAGTCCAACAAGAGATATGTTGTCATCAATTATCAAAACCACCTAGGGAGCACTTGTGCTTTCAATCTCCCCCTTTTTGGTAATTGATGGCAACATACATCAAAGCTTTAGATAAAGATATAAAGAACAGCAAGTAAAGCTTTGGAAGGACATGTAACAAGCATAGGCTCCCCCTACATGTATGCACTCATGTAAATATGAAATATAGAGGCATGTGAGAGCATAACCATGACAGAGTAGGCAATGTGTTACATGTATCTTGGCCATATGCATCAGAGCAAAAGATTATCAAGGAAAATACCTTCATGCTCATGAGTCCTTCTTGCAAACAGTATGTACATAAGCAAGAACTCCTCATACTCATGATTTTGATGCATATACTTACCTTGTGGTCTTGAGTTGGCTTAGGATGGAATGAACCTGCACAAACAAAGTTAGATAACACAGGTACATCCACTAGTCAGAGCAAACAAAAGAAACCACAAGAATACCAAGACTGGGATGACATGTAGAGAGTGAGTACAAGGTACCACATTGGATTCAACATGTCCCCAAGAATAAAGATATGCAATGAATTTGACTGATTTCTTTCCCTTAGGTGTCTTGCTCCCCCTGAATCTTACATGGGATATTGGGAGAAGATAGGGAACAGAAAATCAGAGCTGAAAGATACAAATGAACATGTATTTCCCCCTAAAAAGACATGTGACATCTCTCCTCTTGAACATCAAGCATAAGCATTGGGATCCTTGAGTATTCTCTCCCCCTGGAAGTCTCTCTCTCCCCCTTAATACTTTCTCTCTTGTAGGTTTGGTCCTTGAGACTTTTTCTCTCCCTTGATGTGATCTCTCTCTCCTACAAGCTTTGATGTGATCTCTCTCTCCCCCTTTGACATCAATTTCCAAGAAGGGCTTTCTGGAATCCGTCGTATAGGTTTGGTCCTTGAGACTCAGCACAAAGCAATGGATAAAACTGTGATGCTTGTAGAGGACAAGATTCATTGAGTAGAGCTGGATCAGAAGAAATATAGAACAAGTGGCAAACTGTTTTTCCTGTTGCGAAGTCGGTGGCACCGAGTGGTATGTTTCGGTGGCACCGAAAAGATTCGGTTGGACCGAAAATTACAAGTCGGTGAAACCGAGTTCACACAGAGAAAAACACTTGTCACCTCAGCTCACTAGACATGTAGGATCTCACAAAGATTTGCAATGAATTACCTGAAGGATTTGCAAGGAATTGAATGCAGAAAATGCAGAACAAAAACAAAGAGAAAAGAGAAGAAACTGAAAGATCTAGATGAAGTTTTTTTTTTGAAAAAGAGAAAGAAAATAAACATGCATGAGACAAATGCAATAACACAGAAAAGAACACAAGAGAACTTCATCTAGAGTTGGGCGGTGACATAGTCACCTATGTTAGAGTATATTGACTTAGGAGTCAAGTGAGAACACTTGATCATAGGTCATACTCATCGTTTAAGCTCAAAATGGGGTTACCATTTTTCGTTTAAGCATCTTGATGTATTCACATCTTGTTGAGTTGCTTTGACTCATGTCTTGGAGTAAAGCTTCTCTAAGATGGAATAACATACCTTGGGTGGTGGTGTGGTTCTTGCTCATGTAGTTGAACTTGTGTGGGTGCTCAAGGTTGATGTAGCTCATCAAGAGTTGGGAGCACCACTTGGAGTTTGAGTTCATCTACCTACATGGGTTAGTTCTTGCAAGGAAGAGCACTTGTGTATCCAAAAATGACAATCATGAAGCTCAACATAGAATTTGTCAAAGGATATGTTTGAATGGTTTTGTGCTTCCTTGTCTTCAACCACCATTGTGTAGAGTCTTGGTGATGTAGAGATTGCTCAAGATGTGAGTGAGTCGCAATCTCATGGAATTAGATTCAACCAAGCACCTACATGGGTTAGACAACATGCAAGGTGCAAATATATCCAAGACATAAGATAGTTATCATAAGAGATATATCATGGATTAGTCATAAGCTCATGTCTTGCATGTATCCAATGGAGTTTCTACTCCAAGTTCGAAGCATCAATGATGTTCAATTCTCCTCTCAACCTGCAAAACACTTTCTCATCAAGTGGTTTAGTAAATATATCCGCTAATTGCTTATCGGTGCGAACGTGCTTAAGATTAATGTCACCCTTAGCAACATGATCTCGAATGAAATGATGACGAACTTCAATATGCTTAGTTCGAGAATGTTGTACAGGATTATGACCAATTTTGATAGCACTTTCATTGTCACAAAGTAGTGGAACATGTTTCACATAAATCCCATAATCTTTAAGAGTTTGGGTCATCCAAAGTAATTGAGCACAACATGAACCAGCGGCAATGTATTCCGCTTCGGCGGTGGATAAGGATACCGAGTTTTGTTTCTTGGAAGACCAAGACACAAGAGATCTACCAAGAAATTGACAAGTACCCGAAGTGGACTTTCTATCAACCTTGTCTCCGGCATAATCCGAGTCGGAATAGCCAACAAGATCAAAAGAAGACCTCTTAGGATACCAAATGCCAAAATTTGGTGTATGGATTAAATATCTCACTATCCTTTTCACAGCCTTAAGATGACATTCTTTAGGAGCAGCTTGATATCGTGCACACATGCACACACTTAGCATAATATCGGGACGTGAAGCACATAGGTATAACAATGAACCAATCATAGAGCGATAAACCTTTTGATCAACCGGTTCACCATCTTTGGTCAAATCATTATGTCCACTAGTAGGCATGGGTGTAGACATACCTTTGCATTCTTGCATATTGAACTTCTTGAATAAGTCCTTGGTGTACTTTGTTTGAGAGACAAATGTACCTTCCTTAGTTTGCTTGATTTGCAAACCGAGAAAGAATTTGAGTTCACTCATCATAGACATCTCAAACTTCTCTGACATTAGCTTTCCAAACTTTTCACTAAAGAGAGGGTTAGTTGAACCAAATATGATATCATCGACATAAATTTGGCATACAAATAGTTCTCCATTAACCCTTTTAGTAAAAAGAGTAGAATCAATTTTACCAATTTCAAAACCACTTGTAATAAGGAACTTGGTCAAGCATTTATACCATGCTCTAGGAGCTTGTTTAAGACCATAAAGAGCTTTGTGAAGTTTGTAAACATGATTTGGTTTCTTAGGATTGATAAAGCCGGGAGGTTGTTTGACATAAACTTCCTCCTCTATTTCACCATTTAGAAAAGCACTTTTAATGTCCATTTGGTACAAGGTGATATTATGGTGATTAGCATAGGCAAGTAAGATGCGAATGGACTCAAGTCTAGCAACGGGAGCATATGTCTCACCATAGTCCATACCTTCGACTTGTGTGTACCCTTGGGCGACGAGACGTGCTTTGTTGCGAACCACTTGTCCATCTTCATCTTGCTTGTTGCGAAACACCCATTTGGTACCAATGATGTTGTGGTTGTTGTCGGGCTTCTCAACCAATGTCCAAACTTGGTTTCTCTCAAAATTGTGTAGCTCTTCATGCATAGCGTTTATCCAATCCGGATCTTCCAATGCTTCTTCAACCTTCATAGGTTCAATGCTAGAGATGAATGAATAGTTTTCACAAAAGTTAGCTAAACGAGTTTTTGAGTGAGTGATTCTCCCGGTTTGTATATCATTGAAGATTTGCTCGACGGGATGATCTTTGGCAATTCTTGCTCGAACTCGTGAGAGCTTTTGCTTGGGTCTTCGTTGAACATCTCCTTCATCTTGTTCTTCTTCTTGGCCTTCTTCATTGTTGACGTTGTCGTTCTCTTGTCGTGGTGGAGAAGGAGGTTGTTGATGTTCGTCTTGATGTATTTCCTCGTCTTCTTATTGGTGTGTCCCACTTGTGGATGCTTCCATGTCGATTCTTGGTTCACCTTGTCGCGAAGTAGAAGCTTCCACTTGGACGGATGAAGTACTCTCCTTCACCTCCGTTGGACGAATTTTGCCAATGGACAGGTCTTGGATTGCTTCTGAAGGGTCTTTGTCTCCTACATCAATTGGCAATTGCTCTACTTGCGAGCCATTAGATTCATCAAACTTCACATCTACCGTCTCTTCAAACTTTCGGGTGAAATTTTTGTAGACACGGTAAGTGTGAGAGTTTGAGCCATAACCGAGTAGAAAACCTTCATGAGATTTAGGAGCAAACTTTGAACAACGATGCTTATCAAGAATGTAGCACTTTGAGCCGAATACTCGAAAGTATCCAACTTGGGGTTTGTTACCGGTGAGAATCTCGTATGCCGTCTTGCCAAGTAGCTTGTGAAGATATAAGCGATTTGTTGCGTGACAAGCTGTCTCAACCGCTTCTGCCCAAAAGTGCTTCGGCGTCTTGTATTCATCAAGCATCGTTCTTGCCATTTCGATGAGCGTCCGGTTCTTCCTCTCAACAACTCAATTTTGTTGAGGTGTGTACGTAGCCGAGAACTCGTGTGAAATCCCTTCTTCGTCAAGAAAGGTGTCCACATTTGTGTTCTTGAACTCCGTTCCGTTGTCACTCCGAACCTTCTTGATCTTCACGTCAAACTGATTTTGGGCCTTCCTAGCGAAGTTTCTGAAGATCTTCTGGACCTGCGACTTGTCATTAAGAAAGAACACCCACGTAAATCTTGAAAAATCATCAACTATAACTAGACCAAAAGAATTTCCACTGAGACTCTTGTAGGCGTTGGGACCAAAAAGATCCATATGAAGTAGCTCGAGTGGCCTCCTTGTGGTCATGATGTTCTTCACGGGATATCTTCCTCCAACCTGTTTACCTGCTTGACAAGCACTACAAAGTCTATCCTTATCAAATATGACATCGTTAACTCCAAGGATATGATTTCCTTTAATAAGCTTGTCAAGGTTTCTCATGCCACGTGACCTAGTCGTCTATGCCACAACCAACCTTTTGAGGATTTAGCAATAAAGCAAGTTTTAGGTTGTGCCTTTTTAGAGAAATCGACAATGTAAAGATCACCTCTACGCATACCGGTAAAGACCATTTTATGATTGTCTCGACGAAATACTTGGCAATCTACCTCAGTAAATAGGACATTCAAACCGAAATCAGCAAGTCTAGATACTGAAAGTAAGTTGTAGCCAAGAGATTCAACGAGCATGACATTTTGAATGGAACTATCATGTGAGATGGCCACCTTACCAAGGCCAACCACTTTACCCTTTGAATTATCACCAAAGGTGACATATTTTCCAGGGCCGTCATTTTCAGCAAGCTCACGAAACATCTCTTCATCTCCGGTCATATGATCAGTACATCCACTATCAAGAACCCATTCCTTTCCTCCTGACATATATCCTCGAAGATTTGCCGTAAGACCAAAATGTCTCATTGCATCATCAAGATCGAAGTCACTATCATCATCATCATAGTATCCATGTTCATCATGATCTTGTGACTCATCAAAGTGATCACTTTGATGAATTCTTATAGCTTCGAATATAATATCACTAATGATTCCAACATCTCCTTTAGCATGCTTAAGATTGGTAAGTTCAAAAAGACAATTACCAAAACTAGGACCACTAGAGTTCATCTTACTCAAGGCAATAGATTTATGGAGAATTTCATCCAAAGTTTTCAAGGAATGATCGGGAAATCGTTCCTCAAGAAATTTCCATATAGTATAGGCACAATTAAGAGTAGGCAAACAAGCAATCAAATTTTTGGGCAATCCTCTAATGAAGAGCTCAATAGTTCTAAGATTGCGAATCATGTCAATATCTTCATCTAGGGTACGATGCAAAGGATCAATATGAGGAGCACAAGGACTAGCAATATACTTGTTCAAATGATATTGATTGAAGATTACAAGCATTTCATTTTTCCACTCATGAAAATACTCTCCATCAAGAATAGGCACTCTATGTCTAAGACTCCCTAAAGTAGACATATCCATCTTCCTCCAATGGTGATTAAACCAAGGCAATGGAGACCAAAGCTCTGATACCACTTGTAGGACCTTGAAGTAAATGTGTCTAGAGGGGGGGGGGGTGATTAGACACTTAGTGCTAAAGTTGCAATTTTTAGGCCTTTTTGGTTTGAGTGGAGTTTTAGGCACAATTTCAACATACACAATACATATCAAGCAAGCATGCAAAGAGTATATGAGCAGCGGAATGTAAAGCATGCAACTTGCAAGAATGTAAGGGGAAGGGTTTGGAGAATTCAAACGCAATTGGAGACACAGATGTTTTTCCCGTGGTTCGGATAGGTGGTGCTATCCTACATCCACGTTGATGGAGACTTCAACCCACGAAGGGTAACGGTTGCGCGAGTCCACGAAGGGCTCCACCCACAAAGGGTAACGGTTGCGCAAGTCCACGGAGGGCTCCACCCACGAAGGGTCCACGAAGAAGCAACCACCCGCAAAGGGTCCACGAAGAAGCAACCTTGTCTATCCCACCATGGCCATCGCCCACAAAGGACTTGCCTCACTAGCGGTAGATCTTCACAAAGTAGGCGATCTCCTTGCCCTTACAAACTCCTTGGTTCAATTCCACAATCTTGTCGGAGGCTCCCAAGTAACACCTAGCCAATCTAGGAGACACCACTCTCCAAGAAGTAACAAATGGTGTGTAGGTAATGAACTCCTTGCTCTTGTGCTTCAAATGATAGTCTCCCCAACACTCAACTCTCTCTCATAGGATTTGGATCTGGTGGAAAGAAGGTTTGAGTGGAAAGCAACTTGGGGAAGGCTAGAGATCAAGATTCATATGGTAGGAATGGAATATCTTGGCCTCAACACATGAGTAGGTAGTTCTCTCTCAGAAATAGGATGCTGGAAGTGTAGGCTTAGTCTGATGGCTCTCTCCTTGAAAGAAGAGGAGGTGGAGGGGTATATATAGCCTCCACACAAAATCCAACCGTTACACACAGTTTTCCAATCTCGGTGGGACCGAATAAACAAACTCGGTCGGACCGAAAAGGTAAACCTAGTGACCGTTAGAGATTTTCGGTGGGACTGACATGCAACTCGGTAGGACCGATATGGTTAGGGTTTGGGCATAATGTAATCTCGGTGAGACCGATTACACAAACTCGGTGAGACCGATTTTGGTAATTAGCTAACCAGAGAGTTGGTCAGGCAAACTCGGTGGGACCGATTTGCTATTTCGGTGAGACCGAAAAGTTACAAAAAGGAAACACTGAATTTACATTGCAATCTCGGTGGGACAGATTCGCTTTTTCGGTGAGACCGAAAAGTTACGAAAGGGAAACAGAGAGTTTGCAATCCCATCTCGGTGAGACCGAGATCCCTATCGGTAGAACCAAATTGCTAGGGTTTGGCAGTGGCTTATGACAAGTGAAACTCGGTGGCGCCGGATAGAAAGAATCGGTAGGACCGAGTTTGGCTTAGGGTTTAGGTCATATGTGGAAGTGGGAAAGTAGTTGAGGATTTTGGAGCATATCACTAAGCACATGAAGCAAGAGGCTCATTAAGCAACACCTCATCCCTCCTTGATAGTATTGGCTTTTCCTATGGACTCAATGTGATCTTGGATCACTAAAATGTAAAATGAGGAGTCTTGAGCTTTAAGCTTTAGCCAATCCTTTGTCCTTAGCATCTTGAAGGAGTTCCCACAACCTTTAGTCCATGCCACTCCATTGTTGAACATATCTGAAACATGCTAGATAGAAATGTTAGTCCAACAAGAGATATGTTGTCATCAATTATCAAAACCACCTAGGGAGCACTTGTGCTTTCACCTTCATTGAAGCAGCCACTCGCATCGCGGACGGAATTGTGTTGGACGAGTTCGTCGAGCCAGCCAGCCCTCCTCCAGAGGAGTGAACAAACTTTAAGCTTTAATTCAATTTGCCTCTGAATGCCGAGTGATTTTGTAACTGTTAAAACTCCTTCGGGCCGCATGCCCGAGCACTTTTATCTGCGGTTCTGAACCTTGTGAGATTTATCTGAACTTTGTTTTGACCTTTGCTGCTTTTGAATCTATTGACTCTGAGTGAAACTTGATTCTTCAGTCGGAATTGTCACTGACTTTGTGATGCAGCTTTGTCGAGTGGGTCATGGACAAGGGCACTTGGTGCCGTCCACGACCTGCACTTTGTTGCCCCTGCGGATTGGAATGGAGTGGACGTTATACTTGTGGCGCAGCTCCGTCGAGTAGGTCATGGAAAAGAGCACTAGGTGCTGTGAACGACCTGCACCTCATCGTCCTTGCGGATCGGGATGGAGCGGATGTTGTACTTGTGGCATAGATCCGTCGAGTGGGTCATGGACAAGAGCACTAGGTGCTGTGCACGACCTGCACCTCATCGTCCTTGCGGATCGGGATGGAGCGGACATTGTACTTGTGGTGCAGCTCCATCGAGTGGGTCATGGACAAGAGCACTAGGTGCTATGCATGACCTGCACCTCATTGTCCTTGCAGACCGGG